>NC_073695.1:44452056-44664556 GCF_029784165.1 Wyeomyia smithii | reverse complement strand
ATTTATGATTTATGATTTATGATTTATGATTTATGATTTATGATTTATGATTATGGTTTATTATTTCTGGTTATGTGTTTTTGTGATTCGCAATTATCAATTGACAATTTTTTTTTACATTTTTGGATCGATTGGGCGTCGGAATAAAAGTAAAACCGCCGCATATAGCGAAGAAAAAAAGTCCCCTTTTACCAAGACAACGCTGCCACTCATTCCCTTGCGATATTACCGAATAATGATGAATGTTTCGCTGGGTTAATTTTTTTTGGAAAATCCCCTGCACAATTTACCGCCCAGAAAGACTGGAGAAACACTGCTAATTATGGTCGTTTTCTCCCTTCCAGTGTTGCTCTGCATGTCATTTACTTAATTCAATTTTATTATCCGCTCACTTGAGCTGCCAATAGTGTCTTTATTCCAGGAATTCCTCCTGGAGCGGATGTAACCGACTGCTGATGGACCTTTCGAGCCAATAACATCGATCGGGATTATGGCGGTACAGAAACAGCGTTGGCATATAGACAGGGACAAATAATCTGCCAGCGCGACAGCTCCGCTTACTTCGCATCGCAAAACCGGCAAACCAAAGGCAGGGCACAAAGCTGGTAAACGGGCAATCAGTTGTTCAAATAGAGATAACATTCCATTCCGGAGGATTCTACGGCATACGGACTCGAGTAAAGTGTAAAGAAGTTTTCCCGGCGAACGATGGCAAACTAGGTCGATGAGCATTACTAAAAGTTGATTCTACACTCGCTAAGCATGTCAGCGAGCAGGGTGGAAGATGAATCAATCGGCGAAACGTATTTGCCTTTCCCTTCGTGATGGTGTACGCTTCGTATCGATAGGATTACGGGATGTACACTGAAAGCGATAACGGTTTGGATTGGAAGTAGAAATGACAATGAATTAATTGATAAGGTTGTACGGATTTTTACAGCAGATCCATAGCCGATGGTATTTGTTCGGAACGATATCCAAGGCTTGAATATCTCAGCAAAAATAGTATATTTACGTTGCTTAAAATATAATAACAAATCAAAGAGGATTATAGTTATCAATGTTATCGTTAAGGAATGCAAATTTATCGAATGTTCAAAATTTAAATTGCTCGGCTCAATTTTGAACATAAACGAAAAGCGATTTCTTCGGAAGAATATCAGTCAGCCAGCTTTAGAAAGTGTCATAACATTTACGACCAACCTTCTTAAATCGATCGAATTCGTTTAGCATACCGTAAAATATGCTATAAATAATAAAAAAATGCTTCAGCCCCATAAATAACGCCCCGATCATCCGAGAAGAAAACGGATACATAAACAGTTCGTCCTTATCAGCGTAAAATAACTGTCCTCCGGTTACCACTCCAGGGTAAGGCAAGACAACGTGCACACGAGCTGTTGGCAATTCATAATCCACGGGGCTTGAATATCCTCTTACTTATATTTTCAACAGCTAATCCGATATTAAGACGGATTTTGTTTCGATTTTTTATTCTTCTCACGCCATCATCATCTTTTTCCCGGAAACACCTCTAAAACCATTGCACCTTGAATCGCAGTTGTTTAATTCTCACACCAGACTAATTCCTAGCCTTATCACATTAACACTGTTTGTTTGCCCAAAACACGCGGTGCCGCACTCTTCTTCGCTAAAAATTATTAACTGCGACAGCATCAAATTTATTAGCTATTCCCTTCCGCCGTACATCCGACCCTTAGGAACGTGGGCAACGGTGGCTTCCAGCTTTGTAGCCACGCGATCTCCTCGAAACCGGTCCGTAGAAGTTTATTTTAACACCCCTCCAGAAAAGCTGCTTCCGCCCGGACACGCCTTCGGGTGTCTCCCAGAATGAGTTTGGTTTTGTTTGGAAGCACGGAAGTCGGTGTGACACTAATTGACTTCTCATTTTTGGCACTGCCCACAGCGAACGGTCTCTAAGTGGTGGCTAGTTGGGGCCTGTCCGGGTGGTAATCTCGGCATAAACGATGTCACATTCAGCAGTTTATGGCATGGGTGGATTGTCTGGACGCCTACCGTTCCGATCGGGTGGCGAGCGTTAAAGTATTTATATTGAATTGCGTCAATTTTAACCACGACAGCATTGCGAAATTAAAAATCAATTCTTACACCAAATTGGAGTGGAAAGATTTTGCTTCATTTTTTTCTAAATAATTAACAAAATAGTAATAAAAAGAGTGAATATTGAAAGCTTTCCATCCCCATTAACATTTAATCTATCTGAAAGAAAAAATAACTCTGGGCTTGTACTTTTCTACGATTATTGGAGCATAAATAAACACGGGGAAAAGAAAGTTGATTTAATATTAAAGCTTAGTCTGGCCAAGCAATGATCGGCAGAATGCAATTAAGTTTAAGGGGTGGCAAACAAAACAAACCGGTTGAATAATTTTATGGAAAGAGTATACAAGATGTACACAAGCATCAAAGTAAGAGAAAAAACTCGTAACAAGATACACCAGGAAAAGCGATAATACTACTTCAAAGCCCAGCAACCGAACACGATACAAGTAACAATGCAGAGGCCGACTTTAACTCTCTAGCCTTCCTTGTTGCGAATATAAAAATACAATGAGATCGCCACGGAGACTACCCTCTAACAGGTGCTGAGAGTGTTTACGATAACTATCGATTGAAAAATGTACTAACTGGAGAAATAGTTATTTAGAAATTTACGAAAAATATAGTCCAGCAGGTGGGACTCGAACCCACAACTTCTCATCTCCGGTCAGATGCGTTTCCGATTACACCACCGCAAGACGTATAAGTCGGCCTTTCTAAATAGTTATTTTGTATCGCTTGTACACTTTATCGCACGTCATCATTTACTCAGTAGAGAGTATTGTTTGGTGGCTGGCTTTTGTTTCATAACTCTCACGTCGCAGTGGGGTTTACTGCATCAGTAAGAGATCGAAAAGCGCCAGTCTGTTGCCGTCTCTACCAACGGCAACATCTTGACGTGTTGATCCGTCATGTGAAATGAGAAAGATAAATATTTCATGACGGACCAACACGTCAATATGTTGCCGTTGGTAGAGACGGCAACAGGCAATATAAACGGATTCGCTAAAGACCCTTAATTGCATAACTTTGATGGGGAAAACGGGAACTTTCAATTCAATCAAAGTAAACAAGGATGGGAAAAGCTTCATGCAATGTAATACTTGCGATTGAATCCAGTCCAATCCAATCTCAAATCATTCAATGATAATTTATTGGATCTAATGAGCTATATAAAACCGACATTTATTATTGTTAATGATAGGAAATAGACAAAAAAACAAAAAGAAAATGAGAACCAGTATATAAATATAGAACACTGATATTCAAAATTTTAAATCTGACATTTAACGTTCGGAACATAAATTTCAAAATTTTGAAACCGGTTTAAAGTGCCCAATTTCTATATTTTTTCTATATTCTATATTTGAAGTTAAAAATTATAACTTTCGGTAGTCAGTTTTTATAATTAGGATGGAATAACATAAGGGGGGTTAGGGAGCTGACCTAAAAACCTTTAAGGGGTGATAGAGGACCTTAATTGATGAAAAAAATCTTTTTACGCATATGGTCAAAATTTAACTACTGCAGAGTTATTCATTTTTTTCAGTTTTCCGTTATGTCTGTTTTTAACGTGGTCTAGCACAAGAAGCATAATAGTAAGCTCAATTCTGCTGGCTTCGTTGGAAAGCTGAGAAAATTTTGTACTCAATAGTGTCTTAAAAACGTTGAATTAGAGACTATAGGAAGCACTTAAAAAGGATCAAATGTGAAATCAAACAGTTTTCGAGAACTAAACTGCAATTTTCTCTCTGAAATGTGTGATGAACAAAAGTTGCTAACCAAATTAAACGTTGAAATCTGTGTACAAGACGTCAACGACGCGTCTACGTAAACGTTGGTTGGTAGTAATGCTGTTCCCCAATTTAGTATTGCATAGTCAAATAAACTAACGACCTTTCTGGAATTAGAGTTCCATACCTGATATGGAGTTAAACGGTAACGTCCGAAGAAGTAGTAGTACCAAATGCAAGGGTTTCACAGTGATAACAGCAGGTGAACGGACGTTTCAACAGCAAGATTGCAGAAGCGACAGTTATCATATCCGACAATTCCGATGTTCTTCAGGTGGTAAAGAGCAGGACCGTGTAGAAAACTACAAGATACTCGTACGCTTTCAAATAAGGTTCTACGATTCTTTTTTTTCGGATCTAATGCTAAGTTTTCCTCAGGAAGAGGCTGACTTTGACAGCAAAGGTAATGCGGGGCGAGGCAAATCTATATGATTTAAAAATGAGTTGTGTTAAATCATCTATATAAATATTTTAGACCCGAAGGCATTAGATTAAATTGGCTTCGTAAAACATTAATTTATATTGTGCCGTGTCAAATAAATGTTGTGAAAAAAAAATCATTTGTAGGGTAGGGAACGGCTTAAGCAGTAGCGCCTATTTTAATCAGTCGAAGAAAACAGGCCTCAAACTCCTGCGTTTTGATCAATATCGAAATTTCATTGATTGAAACGAAAACTTTGATTGTCTAGCTGTCTTACGAATATAAGAAATACCGTTAATCACAAAGAAATCTGTGAACAATTGCAATTGAAACAAATCGACCTATATTGCAGCCACTCAGGAGCCACTTCGGGTGCTGAAAAAACGCCTGCAAAACATATGGAAACTGCTTAAAATAGGTTCGGGGTGATTGGAATAGTGTCCCTCGATTGGTAACTTTGATTGATGATTGTTAAAGGTCGCTAACTTAGTTTTACAATCTGAAAACAAGTTCTGACAGAGAAAACGATAGCGAACAGATTGATATACTACTGTTTGAGTTTCACCCAACATATTTCGAGTATTTTGTCTGAATACACAGGCGGTTCCTAAAGCTGCTTAGAATATGTTCCCTACCCTATAAATCAATAAATCTATGTTTGTTGTTTTTTTTCGAACTAATTTCTATTTTTAACAACGGCTTTTACCCGTTAACATTCAAGTTCATTAAGGCGGACACTGTGTGCAGCAGGGGAAGCGAAAAATAAGCGAACTGGAAATATGATACAGATTTGGAAAAATATTCCGCATCCCGACGGGACTTCAACCCGCAATCTTCCTGTCTCCGGCATGGTGTTTTGACCAATTAAACTACGGGGGACGGTGGTACTGTTACACAATCTATATGCGTATCACATTCCACTGCCGACTTATTCTATTGCTCATCCCTAACTACACACACTGTTGGGCAAGCGTTATTTATACGACTAAGAGGAATGTCTCATCACACACAGAAGAGTCAGCTGACGCTGATAACTCTTATAGACCTGTGTGATCGAGACCAAAGTCAGTCTGAGTCTTGGGGCAAGTCACTGTTGATATATTGCGAAATATTTCCAATATTTAATATAACAAAGTATTTATCGTTGCATTTTTGGGCACTCCTCTATTTATATCATAGCTCATTGACGTTATATTATAGTTGGAGGGTTGTCAATTGTCAGATAAACGAGAAAAATCTAAATTTATCTACCGATATTCAGTAATATTTTCCATAAAAATAAAGGTGTCTAGCCTCTAGGTCTGAGTCGTGCTTACAAGTGCGACACAACAACGGAAGGTACTCCGTAGGGCCAAATTTTTTCGAACTAATTTCTATCTTCAACAACGGCTTTTACCCGTTAACATTCAAGTTCGAACTTGAATGTTAACGGGTTGTCAACGGAAACTTGCGGGTTCAATCCTGTCAGGATACGTATAACTCCAGGTTTCTTATGAAATAAAAAGAAGGTCAACTCTTTTTTTTTTGTGAATTGAAATTCAGTCTTTATTGAAAATTTTTCTTTGGTCAAAAAAGGAGTTTCTGGCAGCACGACCATTGATAAATGCGTTAAAAATTACTCCGTCATATTTTCGCGTAATTTGAATGTATTCTGCTGGATTTCTGGCAGTTGAAATTGACATAATAGTTGGAGTTTGGACTGTGTGAAGATGGCATGAAAAAAGAACGATATTATTAGAGAATCGTCCGGCAAAATGTGTTTTATTATTGTTTTTTTTTTTTTTTTTTTTGTAAACCAATATCCAACTAAGGAAAACAAAGTCAAAGTGTTACGTCATACAGTGGCAAGTGCTATAGTAAATGTTGCACGAAGGCGGAAGGAAAAGGGTCGAAGAACCTAGGTGAAGCTGAGTATTCTGCTTTTATTCGTTCAATTATGGTTTCATATAACTAGCGCCAGTTAGAAAAAAATGTTCTAATAAGAAAGCGCTAGAACGATAATTGTAATTGGAAAATTTTGCTGTAACACCTGCATTATTTGTCTGTAGGGATGTGCAAGTTGTTACGTAGTAATCGACATTTCTTCAATCTACACACAGAAAAGTTTTTTTATTCCACTTTTAAAAGTGAAATTAATCTACAAGCAGTTATAAACATTATATAAATTTACAGTTACATGTTTTAAAGTAATGATTTCATTACAGAATTGTGATACATATAAGGAGTATATTAAGAGGTAGACGTAGATGTTTGATGTGTTATTACTCGCATGGAGGTGAACATTTTTTCACCGTGTATCAACAGAGTTTGTTGGTCTAATGTCAAAATATAAACGTGTCAACACAGTTCACTGCAATGATTGTACAAAGTCACGGACAAAGGCAAGTTGATAGTTGATAGCACAAAGGGCGAGTTGAACCCATTCTAAATAAGCGGTCCTTTGATGTTTATTATAACCGTTACTGAAATTTTGATTGGTACTGTCCTTCTATTTTATGAATTTACTAGCTTTTGGATGAATATTGCTAAAAATCTTGTATATCGATGTGACATGAAGCTCTTACTGCGATTGTTTTGGCATTTTGTAAATGAACTGAGAACTCTATTTGGTTTCATATGCACATTGATCTTTTCCGAAGTTCTTTAGGCTTTGAATGCATGTAACTTCACCAGTTTCCTAATGAGAAGGTGACTTAGCGTGTTCACCATGTCTGCGGACTTGTCAAGTGCGCTCTAGTTCACTCTCCTAGTAGGCAATCAACTACAAATTCCACGCGTGTTCCTATAGAACGAGCCGAGTTTAACTATTTACATGCAAATAGCTCAAGAACTACGCAGCATAATTGTTGAATGCTCAGGTGGCCTTGTTCCAAAAACTTTTCAACACTCCGTCATACATGATATTTAACAATACAGGGCCCAGGATAGATACTTGCGTAACTCCTGCGGCAATTTAGACGCACTTCTGACCCTCCTCCGTGTTGTAAACAAGTAATCGATTCTGGAAGAAATTTTCCAGAATCTTGTACAGCGGCACCGGTACATGGATGCTCCTGAGCGCAAGAGCTATGGAGTCCCAACTGGCGCTATTAATGCGTTCAAGCGTGACGATTGCGCATAGCGCCCCTTCTCTTGCGCTAGGATGCTCCTTCCGCCGTCTTGGTGACGGAAAGGATAGCATCTAGCGTGGATGTCTTTTTTTTTTTGATCTCTCGAGCCACCGTCAACATTGAAACCATCGACAAAATCTGTCGCGAGTGGGATTCCGTCTGCATTTTTTAGAAAGAATATTGAAAATCTGCTAACCCTTCTCCAGCTTATGTTTGGCCTGTCCCTTTCAAGCGGGAAACTTGATTCCCGTCCACAAAAAAGCAGACCGGAAGCATGTGAACAACTACAGAGAAATATCGTTTTTGTGTGCAATTTCCAATTTTTTTTAGCATGTTATTATGACTCCTTTTCTGTCGCACTGCAAACAATACCTGAGCGAAGATCAACACGAACTCGTCTCAGGTAGATCAGCAACATGAAATCTCTTGTGTCGTTTGACAAAATTAATCACACTATTACGATTACCAAACTTGAAAGACTCGGTGTTATTTCTACCATGACAGTCGGAAACTGATTGTGACAATCGATGATTTTCAAACAAGGTTGAAGGTGCAGTACGAAGAGCAAACGTACAAAGAAACGGTACGTTCATCACGAAATCTTACATACAAGGATGTGCTCGAAGCTTTGAGCCTAAAGTTCTGCGGTCGATACTTGGTGGTAGTATTGAAGATGGAGTGTGGGGAAGACGCATGAATCACGAGTTGTATCAGGTATACAAACATGCTGATATAGTGAAGGTAATACAGCGGGGCAGGCTTCAGTGGGCTGGACATGTAGCCAGACTGCCTGACGAGAGAGCCGCCAAAACTATCTTCAGTAGAGAACCAGGAAGAGGCCGTCGACTCCGTGGTAGGCCTCGCACGCGGTGGATGTGCGCGGTGGAAGATCTGCACGATCTGCTGATGAACGAGGAGACTGGAGAACGGCTGCCCAAGACAGAAGAAGCTGGACATCTCTAATTCGTTTGGCCCTAGACCGGTGAACGGTCCGTTTGCCAACAAAGTTGAGTGAGTGAAGAAATAAATAAACTAGTTTCCAAGTATCTATGGATCAGACTGACAAACAGGCAGAACTGCATTTCATATGTTTGGATTAATACTCAAAAACTCATCCAGCAGCCCTAATAAACGATTTATAACTAAAAACCTAATAAAAATATATCACTTAAGAAGCGAAATTTCTGAAAAATCCGCGTAAACTCCGAAATGCACCGTTACTATGTGTAGGCTGGTCAGATCGCATGCTTCTAATATTTTAAGTGAGGTTTCAATATAATGTACACAATTCATCACAATCTAGATTTTTCTTTACTTCTTAATTCGATTATTTTTATCACTTGTCACTTAACACATCACACAAATATGTATTTCTACTCCAACATGGATTCTGCTTCTGTGTTTAGAGGGAGTTTAGAGGATTCTACGGGTCCAGCTAGACTAATGTATTCCTCTTGAAAATAAAGTATTTGGCTATTTAAAATCTTATCTAGTGAGTTATTCCTATTTCAGAGTCATACACAGCTTTCGTGAGTTTTCAAATAAAAATCCTTTTTATCTAGATTTTCAATCCGAAGCCCGAAGTCATGAGCTACGTAAGGTGAAACGAATGCGTAATACCAATCAGCGACGACTCCGACGAAACCACTCATCTGAACCCAAAAATGCTTTTCGTTCTTCTTGCGATGCTTATCGGAAATTGAACAGGAGCTTGTACAAATCGTATGTGTTGAGAGTTCAATCAAATGTGAAGCATAATCCTAAGTCCTTCTGGAATTCTATTAATTCAAAAAGAAAAAAATCTGCCATTCCACCGACAACATTTCTTGACGACGAAAAATCGCATTCTGATGCTGATACCTACATGTGAGCAGTTTGCTCAATTCTTCGCTTTTGTGTTTGCACCGAACATCGCTTCTGATCGCGAGGTTGAACAAGCTGTAGTTGATGTTCCTGCTGATATTAATTATTTCGAGATCACACAATCAATGATTACTGCTGCGACCAATAAGCTCAAAATTTCTTTTTCTCCTGGACCTGATGGGATTCCAGCCGTTGTTGTCCATCGATGTATTGTCGCATTAGTTTCCACACTCTACTTAATTTTTAATAGCTCATTCGAACAGCGTAAATTCCCAAAAATATGGAAACAATCGATTCTGGTTCCAGTGTTTAAAAGTGGAGATGAAAGTTATATCCGTAACTATCGTGGAATTACAAATCTCTCGGCTGCATAGAGATTATTTGGAATTATTGTCAACTTTTGGACGTTAGGTTACCAAGAATTTGCTGGAATTTACTTGTTTTACACAACTGGAAGCAAAATGCCAAGTGCACGTGATATATACGAATTTGAAAGCCGCATTCGGCAGAATTGACCATCGTATACAATTGCGCAAAATTAACCTGCTTGGTACCTCTGACAACTTGACTTAGTTCATACCTGTGTGAGCGATCACTTCGGGTGAAATTGGGAGCGTGCATCTAACTCCATTCGTTAACTTGAGTGGTGTACCTCAAGGAAGTAACTTGAAACCGCTGCTTTTTACAATATTTCTTAATGATGTTAGTATTTTGCTTAGTGATGGATGTGCACTTATATATGCGGATGACCTAAAACTATATTTCGCCGTGAAGTGCATAGAAGATTATCACCGTTTGCAGGAGTTACAGGATATGTTTGTAGAATGGTGCTATCGTAACAAGCTGATTGTCAGCATCCCCAAAGGCTTTGTGATGACATTTCATAGGAACTCGCAGCCTATAATGTTCAACTACTACATCGATGGAGTTGTGCTCAACAGGGTTGATGAGATGAATGACTTGGGTGTGACAATGGATAAAAAAACTCTCCTTTGCTAGTCATTGATCGGCCGTCACTGGTAAGGCTTGTATTGCTCTTTAGTGCGACCCATCTTAGAGAATGCTTCACTAGTTTAGCTTCCACGTCAACTGACCTGGGGTTTACGAATTGAAAGAGTTCAAAAGAGTTTCGCCCGAATTGCTTCAAGGAATCCTCCATGGCATGACCCAGAAAATTTGCCTCCATGTGGTGATCGGGGCAAGCTTATCAATCTTGACACTCTAGCTCGACGACGGAAGATTCAGCAAGCAACATTTGTTGTTAAGCTCCTGAATAACGAAGTTGACTGTCCCAGATTGCTATCTTTACTTGATTTTCGTGTCCCATCGCGTGCTCTAAGGACTTCTACTCTTCTCCAAACATGGTTTTATCGCACAGCGTTTGGATTTAATGCACATATGTCTTCGATGATATATGTATTTACTTCTGCCAAAGATTTATCCTAATTTGGTGAGCGTTCCAGTTGCTTATCCAGTAGAGTAGCAAGATCTGCATGTTTTACATTACGACGTTGATGATAATTAGGGACAGTGGTAAATCGCGATTTCGCGGAAGCCGCGAATTCCGCGAAATCCTGCGTCGGCCGCGAAATTTACAAAAACCCGCGAAATGCCGCGAAAGTAATGAAAAATAGCAGCATTCTATGTCAATCTTGAAACATTTTTCGAAACCTGCGAATTTTCTGAAAACCAGCGACACGGACAAAGCTGAAGAATAATGGGCACCTCGAGGGCAACTTTTCCTACGCAACCAATAAAATGAAACAGTACTTCTGCTCTCTTACAACGCGATTTTGTCAACCTGGAACTCTCTTCGGTTGCTAGATCCTCTTCGAGCAAATATTTTTTATAATTATATAATAATAATAATTATTTTTTTTATTTTTTTTTATTTTTTTTTGAAAAAAAAATTACCGTATGTTAAATTAAAGAAAACAGTTGTTTCTTATTGTTACGAAAAATTTTACTTTATTTAGTATTTTGTGTAAAAATAGTTGCCGCGAAATTACCGCGAATTTTGAATATTTTTTATTTCGCCACCCGCGAAATTTCAACTTTTTTGCCGCGAATTACCACTGTCTCTAATGATAATGATATATTCATATTCATTAAGACTTTATATTAGATGGATAAATAAACAAACAACAAATAACAAATTTCTCCATTTCTTATCCTAAATTCCAATTCCTAAGTTATCAATTTTGAGCCGATAATCCTGACTTACCTTTGCTAATCCCTGATTCAAGACTCCCAATTTTAAATCCAACACATCAAATCCTAAGTTTCAAATTTCACACTCTAAATCTCAAGTCTCAAATCTTTAATCTTAAACCCTAAATCTCAAGTCGTTAATTCAGAGGCTGGAAAAATTCCAAATCTTAACCTCAAACTCATAATGCACGATTCAATAGCGCAAGTCTAATTTTTAAAATTCACACAACAAAGTTCAAAGGTCAAAATTTACAATTCGAATTCCAAACTATTAAACCTAAATTTTTGAAGTCTAAAATCTATAATATATAGCGAAATAAGAGAATAAAAATTCCAAATAAAAAGGAATCAAATTTCGATTCAAATGTAAAATCTATAATCCAAGGCTCATTATTCAAAATAAAAAATATAGGATTCAGAATATAAATCCCCAAATCTGTAAGTAAAAAACAACATCGCACGCTTAGCCTTGGGGCTAATAGCGGTCTCGATCAACTAGATTAGTTGAGAGAATTCGCTATCGATATTGTTTTTGGCACATTGTGTATGCGTAGGATAAGTACAACGATACACCGTGCCCCAGTGCTGAGTCGAGAAAATTTCCAGCTCGAAAAGATCCTCGACTCGATCGGGAATCGAACCCGATATCACAACCGTGTGGAAGAGCTAGCCGACCGACATCGCTAGCCACAGAGCCACGGGGACCACAAAAAATCTGTAAGTAATACCCAGAATTAAAAATGAAAAATTTACAATAGCAAATTAAAATACAAAATTCAAATTGAAAATGTGAAACTGAAAAAAAATTAAAATTACGAGCTAAGAAATACCCAGTTATTATTATCAATTACCCCTAAGGAAATCTGGAGTTGTACTTCGGAAATGATGTCTTGTTTCGTAGCACACACGTGATGTAATAACAAGTTTTCTGCATTTTTTGTTTATAGTTTCAATGTTCAAAAGTCTCAAATTAAAATTGGGCGAGTAAGTTAAGTACACCACAGAGAGTACAAACGTTGACAGACGCGCTCCAGGCTGTCCAACACGCACCATTTACTACACCCAACACTACAATTGTGCTCAGGTTCAATTACAGGCGTTTCAATTTTTTTCCGTATCCATTCACGTCAACTGGACACGAAATCAAGTGCCATTTATCCTGTCACAGTCACACAAACTCGCACACCCGAGGGAAGGTGGAAAAGTGACGACGTGTACACGTAACTAATAGCAGGGCAGACCACTTATGACAAGTAGCCTTTTCACCTTAGCAGTCAACCCTTGACGCGTTCGCTCCCGGCATGATTGATATCGGGGAGAATGTCACCTTTATTTCATTTTTATTGCCATCCACACTGCATTCGAGTACCGGAGAGCCACTTTGGGTCGGGCCGTTCTCGTTGTCCTCATCGCCGACGACGTTGTCGGTTAGCGATTCAGCAAAAAAATAGTGAGGGAGCTTTTTTTTACTTCTATAGCCACACAAACCGGGGAGGGTCAACGAGTGCATGCATAATATCGAGTCATTGCGGTACATACTCATGAGCATAAGTTATTCCAACGATTCATTTTTTTTTCGTTTTCCTATTCCTTTGCTTACAGAAGGCGGCCGCAACACCGACGACGGAGACGATGTGCGATTGCTGGAAAATTGAAGAACGTGCCATCCGGTATGCATTATGCATGTATATTGCATATTCGGCTAGAAAGTTTTGCTCACGTGATAGAAAAGTAGAAAGAATGATGAGGAGAGTTAGAGCAGGTAGCGATGAGGAACGCTAAATTGCAAAGGTGTATTTTATTCAGTTTATATGTTAGCAAGTTGTTCGAGGAGTATACTTCTAGCAACTGAATTATACATATTATTTTAATACAATCATAAGCTGTGGGACAACATAATCTGATATTTTATCCACAAACCCGTTTAACTCAAGTACTCTTTCTCTTGGGGCAGCACATTTTCTCACGATTCTTTCAAAGCATATTCTTTTTTTTTTTTGTTGGTCTACCCTGGAAATCCAGATTCTGAAAGCTCGTAAAAGAATATGAATTATATTTTTGGGAGCAATTCAGAGTTTCCACGGTGGAACTTTTCTTTTAATGAGTTTAATTTGCTGACTTTGGATAAAAGAGCACTAGGCCCACGCCAGGACTGATTATACTTACACAATGGATACATAATGGGTGGCGGCGGAGCTGTCAAATGCTACTACACACACCTGCGCCATTTCGAGACAATGATGAAAATGAATAATTAACGCGCTTCCGAGACTGTGCTTTCGGCCCCAGTCAAATTCAATTCGCAGCTAAAATGTTTGAATTAATGGTCGTTGCTACTTGAATTTCATGGAATTATATTCTAAAGAATATTTCAGAGAATCTAGCTAACAAGAGTTGATCTCTCGTGTTACAGTTTTAAAAATTGATTTTGAAATTAAAGCAATTATTTTTATGTTCATTCGTGGTTTCCAGACCTCTGTAAAGTAATTCGGATGTTTGCCAAATTAAATGTCCGCATGGGTCCACGCCTGATTACAGTTTATCCTCAATTCTTTCCCAATTCTTTGAATATTAAAACCGACTTTGTCCCAGCACCGTCATCGTAAAACTCAATTATTCGCGCGAGAACTACCACGCAAAAAAATGCTCGTTAGCTAAAACACTCGGAAACCGGTCCCACCTTACCTGCTTTGGTAATAATTGTGGTTCCGACCCTGCGACCAATTTGTTAGTCGAAAGCGTCGTTTTTTTGCTTCTTCCTGCTCAAGCTTGTGTAATCAATTTACGACTTCTCCTGGTTGCTCAATCAAACCAAGAATCAAGCAGAGGAACAGCGCACCGGCAGGTTATGTGGTCATACGTTGGGCCACGCTACCTGTGCTCTTTTCAACCTGGGAGAATTGTTTTTTATGTGTGTGTTTTGCTGCGTGAATTCTGCGAAACGTTTCGGTATTTGTGGCTCAGTTAACCAGGCCAAAAGCGGTCACTGACAAACGCCAGCAGTGTTTTCCATTGGTGTACCGAGCTGCCGAAAAGCGAGTACGTGAATAATTAATTAGATGTAGTGGTTTGAATTTTATGAGCTCGTTCAACCTCCCGCGTGGAAGGAGTTTACACTTCTGGGGACGGTGCGTTGCTCGACAACCCAACCCGGTAGGTTGCCAAAAATGGTTGGGGCTCTGTGCAATCAGTGGAAGCAGTGTTTCGGTTCACCATCGACCGATCGACCACCGCATGCCCTTACAACCACACAGGTCATGAACAATTGGACACTAGAAGCATATGCCTTTGTTTAGCGTTACGCATCATGTGGCTGCTAGTATCTATCGAGCAAAGTTTACCTAGAACGGATTATTTCAACTAATCACCCAATTCTAGAGGATTTGCTTCAAATTACTGCTAACACGGTAAGTGAGCATGCTGGTCAACAAAATGGTGCGTGAAACTACGTTTTATTTTGGAGTGTCAATGTAAAAGGTAGCTTGGGGAGCTAGTGCGATGAGAAAAATAAAGGTTTAAAACAATATAGAAGGACGCGCCAACTCGACTGAGAGACTGGCAGCTTCCTGTCAGGATTCAATGAAGCTTTGTGGGTGTGTAGGCCTTACTACCCTAGGCAACTTTGTATATGCTTTTTAGTGAAAATTTATTTGTATCTACCAATAGTTGTAAAGGGCTGATTGTATTTTTAAATAATCTAAGTAATAAGTAAAGTTGCCAAGGGATGATTTTGGAAGAAGTGTCAGAACTTTTTTAGAAAAATGTTGACAAAATGGAATTTTAGATCTTACACTAAAAAAACAATTTTAAAATGAAAACTTGGTTTAAGAAACCGGTGATCTCAGACTTTTCTAAAAATAAGTTCTTCAGGTTGACAATTCAGTTGCCTAAAATTTGTTTGAACGAATCAAACTTTGTACAGAATCTGCTAGCAGAAGTATGGCTTTTTGAAACTATCCACCAACATAGTTACTCCTGCTATGGTGTTTTCAGCAATGAGAAGACTCAAGACCTCGCTTGCTCCTGAGCCGGATGGAATTTCGGCAGTGGTTATCTGTCAGTACTCAGCTACCTCTGCTGATTCTATAGCAGGCATTTTCAACGCATCTTTTGAGCTAGGTGAATTCCCAGTATTATGGAAGAAGTCATTAATATTTTCTGTCTTCAAGGCTGGGATATCTTTAACTGGTCTAAAAACTACGCTTGGATACAGCATGGATGTAATGGACGTAAACAAGTGGACGTAATACATACGGATCTGAAAACAGCATTCCGTAAAACAACATAAAATACTGCTAGGCAAGCTTTTACGACTCACAGCATCCGAGCAACTAAAAACTTGCTTGAACTCGTCCTTTACTGGAAGAATCCTTCGAGTGCGACTCGGCTCAGTGTTTATTTCAGCGTTTATAAGCACTTTCGATGTACCACATAAAGGTAACTTAGGCTCCTGTGCAAATAATTCTTCAACATTGTGCCAGCTCTGTTGGAAGTTAGATGCAAGTTCATTTATGCATATGACCTTAAACTTAATGTTGCAGTTCACGCGATCGAGGATTGCCATCGTCTCCAGGCTTTGCTGAATACTATTGGTAACCGATGCCATCGTAATAAACTCATTATTAGTGTTCGCAGGGATCGTTTAACAGATGTTGGTGTTCTAGTAGACCCGGTGAGACGCAAAATCTATGTTTTTGCTTCATCGAGATACAGGGTTCGTGTTTTCGAAAAAGTTATGGGTAAAATCTATACGAGCAACTTTGCCGAGGACACAAAATTCGTGTCTCTTACTTAAATTAACTTTTAGAGGTTTTAATCACAAATCTCATAGCACCAAATTATACAATGAGTCATACCCATCAGTTTTGTACAAGACGTTATAGTTGTATATGCAACGTACGTAAAGTCATCAATTAAGCGCGTCAGAATCGGCTTTTAAACTATAGTTCACTTCAGTTTCATGTAAACTGGTTATAATTATGTCAATACGATAAACAGTAGTCAGCAAAAGTTAAAAATGGCCTAGAACTCAAACTGAAAAAATGTGAAAGATTCTAGCTTAATACCATTTTGTTTCCTATATGTCAACACAGGTTTGCTCGTGGGTCATGGTGCTCAGCCAGCTCAGAAGGGTGTAAAGTCTTTTGAATGCTGGATTTTTTCCCGGATTCGAAACTTATCGGGAATCACAGATGGCAAGCATAAATAACACAATTTTTCCAAGATATGATACAGTATTTGACGTCAAGGGTGTTAAGTTGAAACAAAGAGTTTGCTCTTAGTTTTTGCCAATATAAATATCGGAATATATATAGTTTCGTAAGCTGTCAGTGGTCACGCACACGCCAAACGCAAGTTACTAAAACCATTGATTGCGTTGAGTCCTCTACATACCTCCTCTCGCCTGATACGGACCCATTGAAATGCATTGAAAATGCTTCGCTGATGATAGAGGAAGATGATTTCGGGATGAAAAAGGAACGTAGTGTCATAAATATTCAGCATGTCCCAGAGATATGAAATTAACCAAACCACTATCAGTTGATTATGAACGTCAATCTATAGTAACATATCCAATTAGTCCTGTAACATCATACAGCTTCAGGTTGTTAAGTGATGGCATAAGACAGTACCCGACTATGAAAAAGTCAAGTACATGATGGGTTATTTAAAAGAAGAGCTCCAACGTAATGCTTTAACTATACTCCGACGTTCAAACTGTATGGTTAAAGCGATAATTCATTTGCCGATCATATATTATATCATTGCTTTATAAGTACAGATACAGTATAAGCTTACACTGTTTGTCATTACTTTGAAACATGATGTCAAATTTAATTAACGGTTTTTATTCTAGATGTATGAAATATCTTCATGTAGTTTTCGATTTTTCAAAAATCCAACAAAGGTACTATGTTGCATGTCGTACAAAAACCAACATTTGATTTGTTTAAAAAAAAGAACAAGAAAAATTCCAAAATCAACGTAAAAAACGGCCTAAACTCCAAAATTTGCGTAGAAAACTTGATTTGCTAAAGGTTTTTAACCATTTCTGCTAAATACTTTCCAACAAAAATTAACAGCACTGTTATTTTCACCTACGAAATGAGCTGAACATCAAGGAAAAATGTAAAACGAACAATCCTCAGACATTCTAAATAAGCGATTTTAAAATGAAATGCCATTAAAAAAGCCGCGACAAAAAAGACTATCTTGAAAATTCTGCGTATAATCCAAACTGCGCATAAAAAACGCGTTAATTTCGAAATCTGTGTAAAAAGACCTTAGTGTATTTCCCGTTGAAAACCTTATACACATTCAAGCACAGAACAGATATGCAACTTCTAACAAAACTTTGCAGCAAATTGGTGCCCAAGCTTTCGCATTCATTTTTTGCTGTTCCATCCTACATTGATTTTACAGTGCATCGTTCGAACAGTTCGCTCCAATAGTTTGAACATGCACCAAAAAACTATTTTTTTTGCTTTAATAACCAGGCAAAAAGGTGATCTTGAATAGTTGAATCTATCAAAATCAAGTTTACAGGACCGACCGCACTTCACACAGGACCACATTCAAGAGATCTTTGAAGTGGAAATTCAATAACAATTCACAATCAACGTCAATAGAACAAATTCAACTAAAAATCTTTCAACCATTCAAACATTGTCTAACAAATTTTTTTGGATCGTACACCTCACGACTGTTGAAACTATTTTAACCTGCTAGTTGATTTACTTGAATATTTTCGTTGGACTTGGAAACCGAATTTCTCGATCAATGACAATATTTTTTTCTCGTACCGTTTTTTGTACCTAACATTGCTAGAAATGCATATCAGACGCGCTGTACCAGCACTGCTTAGTACATTAGGTACAATGTAAAAAAATAATTGTCATTAATCAAGATATTCAGTTTCAAACTTGGGCAACAATGAAATTCATTAAAAATATATCTACATAAAAACCGTTGCACGTATGCGGGTGGCACTGTACGTTTATCATGAAAAGGCACCCTCGCTATACCAGCACCGGGGAGAACAAAAGATTCTCTCGACGAAAAAGCGGCGAGAGCTCATACGGTCCTGTTGTTGAATGAATGGAATATAAGCGTGATGAAATTTCGAGAGTAAAATGCATTCTCTCCACCGCTAGATGTCGATACTTAAAATAAAGAGATTCTGTCTCGTTTTTGGTTCTTCAGTTGAACAGATGTGATTCAAGGCTACGCCACACATTTCAGGTTTAAAACCAGGAACAAGGGAACTCGGGGACAGGCTTTTCATGCGCGAAATTGATTGTGTGTGAGGTTATACCGGAGTATCACAGAGTGATTTGAACTGCCCAATAATGATTAGGAGACGTCAGTACCCAGTTATTCTAGGCTTTGCCATGACTATTATAAAGTACGGAAGCAAACTTTTGCACGAGTGAATGATTTCTGGAGTAGTTCAGTATCGTAGGCAACTATTTTGCAAATTGTTATGTTTTTCTCAGTCACATTTGTTTTCGTTTGTTTTGTAAGTTTTACTTGAAATGTAACGTCATACAATTGAAAAATTGAGCTCTTATTCAAATTATACAGCTTAAACGAAAATTATTAAATCATTGGAATTTTTTTTTCGAAAATGGTTAAATAATGGAAAAAATGGAATGTTCTGTGCAGTGGTTCCGTATGGGAGGCAAGATATTCATTCGTCTCCAAATAAACGATCAATCCAAGCGTTTTCATGATACACTGAAAAAAGGAAGTTTCTCACAGTTTAGGTTAACATTTGAGTTTCAAATTAGCGTTGACCATCTGCATCGAATTGTCGAATTGTCATAGTTGAATCTTGATTCCCAACTAGATTTTTTGAAGAAGCTTCATCATTTCAGAATAAATACCAGTATTTGTAGTAAGTACAAGTAATAGTCCAACTTGCATTTTAAAAGTGGCTAGCCACTACGGGTCAACTAGATGTTTATATGTTTTTCATACAGTTTATTTTTATAGAAGTACTAGCTGACCCGGCAAACTTCGTCTCGCCTAGTTTAGTGTTCGATTTATTAATTTTAAATATTTCAAATTCATTGATTCTTTGCGATTTGTTTATATCATTTGAAATGATTGGTTTTACCGGAATGACAACATCCTCGACTTTTGGCTTTTGTACACCACCTCCATTCTGGAAATTTCAGTTATTTTCGTTGTTTTCGAGATGTGCAGAAATTTAAATTTTATTTGTATGGAACCTCTCCCTTCCAGATGAGGGAGGTGTGTCGAACCAATATGGACATATCTTTTACTCCTAAAAACATCCACATGCCAAATTTGGTTCTATTTGCTTGGTTAGTTTTTGAGATGTGTAGAAATTTGTGTTTCATTTGTATGGGACCCTTCCCTTCCAGAACAGGGAGGGGTCTCAAACCATCATAGAAACCTTTCTCGGCTTCCAAAATCTATACATACAAATTTTCACGTTGATCCGTTCAGTAGTTTCCGAGCAGACAGACAGACCGACAGACAGACAGACCGACAGACAGACAGACCGACAGACAGACAGACCGGACTGCATTTTTAAAGGTATAGATAAGCCTAGTGTGCTAAATTGGGTAAAACGGCCCTAGAAGGTTTTTTTTCAAAAAATCGTCAAAATCACTAAAATCATAATATTTTCTGCTAGACTTGATATATTTTGTTGAAAATTTGGATTATCACTCTACCTTATTAGAACCTACTACCTACTTAACCAGAAGATACGCAATTTCGGGTAAAACGTTCGTTGAAGATTTTTTTTTTTTTTTCGAAAAATACTGTTGAAATCACCAAAACTGCAAAAACTTGGGTTAGACTTGATTTAAAAAATATTAGATTATCACTCTAGTTAAATACGAACTTAAGGGCAAGATGACAAAAGTGGCAAAAAGATGTACATGATGAAAACAATATTTTCCTTGAAAAAAACTTGGCGATTTTCGGGGTGCTATTTTCTCTACAGAAAACAGTCCAGAACCCGAAGTTAGCATTTTATAAAACAACTAAAAAGCTTTTATTTGATATTAAATCAATATGCATCATTCGGAAACTGACTGAAGAGGACTGAAGTTTTTCTTGACTTTTTCTCTAGGTTTCAAGGAAAGCATCAAACATGGTAAAAGACATTATTGACAAGACGGTTGCTGAAAGACTGCAATATTTCAAGTGTTGTTGAAGTAACTAAGGTAGGTTACTGTTTAAGTTCCATGTTCATCTTTTTAATTTAATTTGATTTACTTTTAAACTTATCCGGTCTCAATCTTCACTTTTTTCCAGAGTGTTGGGCAAAAAATCATGTTACTCTGGTTGCTGTTGTATCAATAAAAATAAACAATCATTTAAAAAATCACGACTTCGAACACCAATGCTTAACAGTTTATACTCATGATGTTCTTCAACGTACATCAAAGCACAATCTCACTTTATGCTGAGCTTTGGCTATATAAATATTGCAGGAAATCGTGCAAATAATGATTTTATTTGCTTCACGGATAAGTAAGAACTCGGTTCGAAATATTTATTTTCGCAACCGTTTCACCTTGTTTGAGGCTTTTTTTTTAACTTAGTGAAAAAGTCAAGAAAAACTATAGTAGTTTCTAGTTTGTTTCCAAATGATGCTCTTTTAAATCAAATAGAAGTTCTTGAGTTGTTTTATAAAATGCTAACTTCGAGTTCTGGACCGTTTCTGTAGAGGAAAAAGCACCCCGAAAATCGCCAAGTATTTCCAAGAAAAATTTTTTTTTTAAGTCATGTAAATCTTTTTGTCACTTTTGTCATCTTGCCCTTTAGTTCGTATTTAACTATAGTGATAATCTAAATTTTTAGTATATCTATCAAGTCTGACCGGAGTTCTTGCAGATTTGTGATTTTTAAGGTATTTTTGGAAAAAAAAATTCTTCAACGAACGTTTTATCCCAAATGGCGTATCTTCTGGTTAATTAGGTAGTTCTGGTAAGGTAGAGTGATAATCAGTGCTGAGAATATTCACTGTCATGATATTCAAAAGCAGCGATTTTCAGCCGTCTTTATCTTGATCATACTACCCATACGACCGTTGATATTCATGATACAAAATAGTGAAAATCAAAATTAACCCTATTCGACTGATAATCCAAATTTTCAACAAAATATATTAAGTCTAGCAGGAAATATTATGATTTTAGTGATTTTGACGGTCTTTTGTAAAAAAAAAACGCGTTAGGGCCGTTTTTCCCCATTTGGCACACTTGGATTATACATGATATTAAAGCTCTTGAGTTCCTCTACAAAACGCTACATTCAGATATTTTTTCTAGCGATGTTGAGAAGAGTAGAATGACCCTGTAAATTGACAATTTTCAAAAGAAAAACGCATTCTTTTTTCGTCATTTTACCCCTTCGTCATATATTGTGACCATGCGTTTTGAAGTAATCTTAGTGTAGAATAATACCACAAATTTTTAGAAAAATGCATCAAGTCTAGCAGGAGTTATTGTACTTTTTAGAATTCCGACGTTTTTGGACATATCACTATTAAGGGCCATTTTACCCCACTTAATCTCAATGGAAAAGTTTGAAATTTTGAAAACTTCCCACCTTGAACAAATGCTGAAAATTTTAACAGATGCTTTGAATTAGCATATTTTCCCTCTGAATGGAAAAACTACCAAGACACTCCAATTTCAAAACCTGAAAAAAATCCAACTGAAGCATCAAGCTATCGTCCAATTAATTTACTCTCTTCTTATAGAAACTTTTCGAAAGAATGATTCTTAATCGAATGATGACACATATCAATGAAAATTCAATTTTTGTAAATGAGCAGTTTGGATTTCGCCATGAGCATTCGGCTACTTATCAGTTACTTAGAATAACTGATACGATTCGTACTAATAAATCTGGAGGTTATTTCACTGGAGCTGCTCTTCTAGACATAGAAAAAGCATTCGACAGTGTTTGGAATAAAGGTTTTCGTTTTCCTCTTTACACCACAAAAAAGATACAAAATTACTTGACTGACCGCACTTTTCAGGTTAACTATTTGAATCGTAAATCTGATAGATTGCCTGTTAGAGCTAGTGTACCTCAAGGAAGTATCTTGGGCCTAGTCTTATATAATATTTTTACTTCTGATCAGCCATGTCCAAACCACGCTCTACACTGAGTGGCATATCTGAAACACGGCACGGCGTGTATTGCAACTGCAACTGAGTGTTAGTGTTGAATCGACAACACGCAGAGCGATAGCCGAACCACCGGTGGCAGTGGCTGTTCTTCATTTTCGCCACGGGTGTTTCAAACTTCGGCAAACACCGGAATCTAGGGATTTGGCTTCGTAAAAACACCGGTCGCAGCCGAGAGTTTCAAATTCGAGAAAGCAGCGCAATACAAGCTTGCTGGTTTGTCATTGTACACAGCATTGCGAATAAATTGCATCAGCCGAGGCCGTGGACATACCAGCGCGGCTCGCCCTGCCGCATGTTAGTGTACAGCCATAAATATGGCTGTACATTAACCTGTGGCAGGACAAGCAGCTTTGGATAATTTCATTATTCTATTGATCTACCCAGGAGAAAAGCGACACAGCGATTTACGCCGTAAGTAAGAAAAAGATTCCAGGTAGTTGTTTACGAACTAAGCTTATGCGAAATTTGAATTGTTAGTTCTGATGTGTACGATCGACCATCAATTAGTTTTCCTGCTACTAAATTACATTTCTCCCATGCAATAAATGAAACATTTGTATGTATATTTGTATAAATGTGCACGATAACCAAATAGCAAAAATATTCAAGAGCCACGGTTTTTTATTTTGCCGTTTTCGTGCGTTTAAAGCTTTGGCTATAAAAAAATATTGCTATATAAATATTGCTTTGGCTATATAAATATTGCAGGAAATCGTGCAAATAATGATTTTATTTGCTTCACGGATAAGTAAGAACTCGGTTCGAAATATTTATTTTCGCAACCGTTTCACCTTGTTTGAGGCTTTTTTTTAACTTAGTGAAAAAGTCAAGAAAAACTATAGTAGTTTCTAGTTTGTTTCCAAATGATGCTCTTTTAAATCAAATAGAAGTTCTTGAGTTGTTTCATAAAATGCTAACTTCGAGTTCTGGACTGTTTCTGTAGAGGAAAAAGCACCCCGGAAATCGCCAAGTATTTCCAAGAAAAATATTTTTTTTAAGTCATGTAAATCTTTTTGTCACTTTTGTCATCTTGCCCTTTAGTTCGTATTTAACTATAGTGATAATCTTAATTTTTAGTATATCTATCAAGTCTGACCGGAGTTCTTGCAGATTTGTGATTTTTAAGGTACTTTTGGAAAAAAAATTATTTTGTATTTTATTTTGCCGTTTTCGTGCGTTTAAATAAATAGAGACTCAAATGTTGATTATAGCCATAATGTATATTCGGAGATGTTTTAAGATATTAAAAAATGCATCTAGCGATGTAGGAAGATGAGTGATCAATCCACCCAAAAAGTGAGATAGAAAATATACTTTTTTCATCAGATTGAGATAGACGCTTGGTGTCTTTGGCAGAATTTTAGGTGATCTTAAAACAAGAAACTTTGCCGAAGACATCATGTTTTTATCTCTCACATATTACGAGCAACATAAAGTTTTCTATTAAGAGGTACTGAAAATCACAATTTTCATTATTTCTCAGATTTTTAAGAATTTTTAAACCTTCTACAAAGTTATCAGTCATCCAAAAATGCATGTTTATGCAGAACATTGTTATTTTATATCTCCCAAAATAAAAAAGTTTTTTGACATATTTCGATATTTTTGGGGATATTTTCACCTCAATCATCATAAATTTAAATTTTTGAAATTAAATATTTTTTTTTTTTCAGTAATGTAAGCGTGGATGAAAATAGTAGCTTTTTTTCAAATTCCATTTATTCTTTTTACCCGATTTCGAAAGGGACGAGCAGAGAAAAAGTTTTAATGTCCACTCTTGGCCACTCACGTGCTTCTGTGATAACAGGATCTGACGAAATGAGCAACCAATGCAGCGGGGAATCTTACTAGTATGATATTATCTATATCTGAAGATTAATATAAGAAAAAACTCATATTTTGGTTAATCTATTTTTAACACTAACGTCACCAAAGTGTGCATGCATAATTAGCTCAAGATAGTTAAGTGCTACCTTCGAAACTCAAAACTGTTTTATTTTTTTATTTTTCTATATAAAAATCGGCATCAAATAGCTTTGAAAATCAGGCGGAAAGGCTGCTTACATACTCTTACATACAAAAGTTTGTACCTATTATTGTAAGTCTTAAGATAGTTACTTCATCATATGAATTCGCCACTTGCGTAAAATTGCGTAATTTGGAGATGGTTGAGGTGAAAATATCTCAATCTGATAAAAAAAAAATTTTCTATCTCACTTTAAGGTGGATTGATCACTCATCTTCCTACATCGAAAGATGCATTTTTGAATATACTGAAACATCTCCGAACTTACATTATGGTTATAATCAACATTTGATTCTCTATTTATTTAATCGCACGAAAACGGCAAAATAAAACACTGTAGAACGGTTTATTCGATCGGTATGGTTTCTTCGACAATATTTTGGACAATAATTTTGTCCTTTCGAAAAATTAACCAAGTGAAAAAAAAATTTAAAAAATATATTCAGAAAAATTTCTACTCTTGCATATATTTATGTTCCGCAAATTATCAATATTAAACATTACTCTCTTTGGGGCTTCCCGCAAATGCCGACAAACGCTATAGTAAACTAATTCAACCGCATTTCTCTATCATCAGGCGCCATACAAAACAAAAAGTATTCTGTTCTAGGATTAATGCCAAATAGTCCAGTCAGCGTTTTCAATAACAAGTCTAATATGATAAAATTCCACGGCCAAATCTACAGATGAAAAAGTTATCAATATTTATCGTTAATTTGGATGATCGCTTCTTATCGATAATATCGTTTAATTTCGGCGCTAAGAATAGTAGTTGATTTATCGCTGACGGCGCTGACGGCACAAAGCATGCGCATCATTTCTTGCACTTGCAAAATACCATATAGCATTCATCCTAAATGACCATTAAATTAACAAGTAAACAAGTGCTTTTGCACTTTCTTGCCAAAGCGAGATAGGTTCGATTGAAAACATCAAAACCCGCAAACGGATTTTGCTCGATATTTTCCATCACTAATCAAATCAACCCGCGCTAGGACAAGCAGGCGAGCGTGTTGTCGAGATGCTTTCTCGAAGTTGAACCTCTCGGCTGCGGCCAGTGTTTTTAACGAAGCCAAATCCCTCGATTCCGGTGTTTGCCGAAGTTCGAAACACCCGTGGCGAAAATGAAGAACAGCCACTGCCACCGGTGGTTCGGCTATCGCTCTGCGTGTTGTCGATTCAACACTACCATTCAGTGGCAGTTGCTATACCACCGTGCCGTGTTTCGATGTAAAAGTGGCAACCGGGCAGCACAGTTCGGTGTTTCGACCATGGCTGCTTCTGATCTTCCTGATTTACCACCAGAATGTGAGAAATCTCCGTTTTGTAACGATAAAAGCATTTCCGTAAAAGAAAAAAGCCTTCGTGTCATATGCAGTAGGCTGCAAAAAAGTCTAGATATGTGTTCTTCATGATTACAGAAATGGGAGATTTCTCTTAATGCATCAAAAACACAATTTACTATTTTTCCTCATAAACCAAGAGTTTCTTTTCTCAAATCCACCAAACCCAATAATCATGTTGTTAAGATGAACGGTGCAATCTTAAATTGGTCTGACCAAGTTGAATATTTAGGGCTAATTTATGATAAAAATCTTACCCTCAAGGAGCACATTGAAAATATCCAAACAAAGTGCAATAAATATATAAAATTTTTGTATCCTCTTATCAACAGAAATTCTAGACTTTGTCTCAAGAATAAACTGTTAATTTACAAACAAATATTTAGACCAGCAATGTTATATGCAGTCCCCATCTGGACAAGTTGTTATACAACCAGAAGAAGATGCTTCGAAGGATTCAGAACAAACTTCTGAAAATGATATTGAAGCGTCCTCGCTGGTTTAGCACGAATGAACTACACAGGCTTACTAATGTGGAAACATTAGAAAATATGTCAAACTAAATTATCAATAAGTTCCGACAAAATCATTGCAATCCTCAATTACAACGATTTGCTCACTTTATAGTCAGTAAGATAGGTGTAAGATTAGATTAAAGTTTAATTTATATTCATTTTTTTGACAAGTAGGTTTACAATTTTCTACAATTATATTCACTTAACTGCGGAAGCAATTACAATCTTTTAATGAAATATAAACTTAAAATATTTTTAATAGTGCTGATATGACACCCTTTGTGGCAGAACACACAATAAAAATTTTGAATAAATATTAGTAAATAATTAGTTCATCACAAAACTTTACAAAAAAAATCCTATGTAGAGCTGGATTTCTCCTTCCAGTAAGAAAATGCGGCCATCCATGGAAGCGAGAAATCATTGTTATGGTTTTCCGAGAGAAACACTCAACATAGATAGGCCTACTCGTAACCCGAACGCGAATCCGGTCAATAACCTTCAGCAAACTCAGGCTAGGCGCGTTTACAGCGATAGAGGATAGTGTGGAATAGCAGGTAGAGAGGTGTGTCCAATGTGCTCCCAAAAATCCTACTCGATTTTTGCAGCTCATTCAAATTCTATGATATAATTTTGAAAAGTCATTTTCTGTTGACTTTACAGTCAAAATAAATAAGTGAGCTTGTAGAAATTCTTTACACTGAAGAGTACTAAGTGATTTTTTGCGAATATCAATAATATTGTAATATTTGTCTACCCAACCTTTGTCAATAATATTTATCTAGCCAAACTTTTTTGAATATAATCAACAAACAAATTATATACTTGATAATATTTTGGTGAAACAGGAAATTTTACTTTGCTTTTAACCGTTCCAGTGAGCTTTGGTGCCCTTAGCTAGCTTGGAAGTGTGAAAGTCTTTAGAGAATTCAATGAAGTTTTCCGGTAAGCTAATGAAAACTACTCTGCGGCCTTTTGACGCACTTCCGAGCTCACAAGGGGCACCATAACTTACAGGAGTGGGTAAAAAGCTATAATCTTCCACATTTTTTCAGTTTGAGCTGTAGGGCTAAACCGGTGTTGATCAATGTAATGCTACTTGTTATACTTGTATGAAATATTGCTTAGATTTCCTTGAAACGTTCCTAATTTAAAAGTTGAGTATGAACTCTTGAACTTATAAAAAAAGTATTATTTTTAACATTTTTTTCCAATTAGTAAGTTAAATGAGATCTCTATTTTCGGATTTAAGCATTATACCTTCTTACCTAAACCAACACCACAGGCAGTATTTAAAATACCTTTTGTAATAGCCTGCGATAAGATTCCACGGTACCCTTTGCTTGAAAAGCGTTTTTTTTTAGCCAAAACAACATTAATCTTCTGCTAAACTTTGGCACATTATTATTTTTCTGTTTGGGATTTCATCCCACTTATCGAAGGAAAAAACAGGCTGCAATAGCAATAGAAAACCGTTCGCGTTCCCGACCGAGCAGAAAATTTGCAATTAATCATTTTTCCAAGGTACCATCGAAACGTGTAAACATCGATCCTTCAATCTAGCACTCCGTCCGTCCGTTGTCCAACAGCGATCGTGGTCGGATAAGTGTTTACCGGGCGAACAAAAAAAAAGTGAATTTTAGAGGTAAAAAGGGATCAATTTGGAAGCACCGTTGTCTAAATTGATGATTTACTTGCGTTTAATTTTCTGACTTCAAGGATGTTTTGAGGTTCATTATCCATTCTATTGAGATGTGAGAAAAAGTCCCCGGTAAATCACTGCTTACTTACATACTTAATGCTATGCCGACAGAATTGGGAACTGACCTGCAAGGAGAAAAGAAAAAAAAACAAAACGCATTTCAGTAAATCATTTCCACCCGAAACAGGAAAGCCTACAATAATAAGTTACAAATCTGCGCAACCGGAGCGGTTGCCAGCGACAGTAATTGCATAATAATGGGACCCATTTTCCGACCACGAATTTCATTGCAAACGTTTAGCGGACATTTTTAATGCCAGTGAATGGTCCTCCCGCGTTGCGATAGGACCATTGTTCCACCTGTTTTTTTTTTGCTTTTCTTTTTTAAAACCCACATCTCACTAGCCGAGGTAGGACGACCACAAGGTGTTACCACCGTAAGCCGAACACGAAAAAAAGCTCGAACACCTAAATTTCTCTGCTATACCTTCGCTACTGTCGGTGGCGTAAGGATTTTTTTTTTCTCTGCTAGGGGGGATTTGAGATGAACATGAACTAGAATTTCTCTTCCTGGCGGTTAGCGCAATATAGTGGATTACGTTGCTGAAACTGAGTACCTAACTGGAGATTTTAACGATTATTTTTTTTATTTCTTCTACGAAAATCGGTATATTAAAGTTTCCCTGCAAATTTTAACGGAACACGAAACGTAAATGTACTATTAATTTGTAAAATTGAACTTTTTCAATGTTTACTCGCTTTGTAAAAGCAGCGAAAACCCTGAAAACCATCCGGGGGAGTCTCTACCTGGGGACCATTATTGCTGCGAAGGCCACCACTTCGTAGTTTCCGCGTCAAAAAGTGGGGCACAAACACATGCATTATAAATTACACCTGCAGCATGTTCAGCCCTTTTTACCCCAGTATAAGTTTTCACACTCGCCGCACGGGCAGACCGAGGTCGGCATCCATGTAACGGAGGTTCGTTCCATTCGCCAACGTAAATTTTCCTACCGGGTTCTACCTTCTTCTAAATTTTGTTACCACGGTCGGGGTTGAGCTGAAGAGGGTTTTGTTTTTTTCGTCTGCCCTGTACCGTACCATCAACAACGTACTGGTATTTCACACCACGTGAACACCATGCTGGTAAAACAAGGCGGTGGAATAGTTGGAAAAACTGACGAACCTCGATAGCAGAAAAAGTCATTAATAATACGGATAATCAGACGTTGAAATGCATTTGCCGCAGCAGCAGAAGGTGGTTTTAACGGTGCTTTGTTATGCTCGGATCGGTGTGGAAAACCACCAGATTTTGATGACATTGGACTGTTTATTGACTATTTATGGTTTGAAATGTGCATTTGACTGGATTACCGGAGCGACTAACTAGTCTTCTAATCTGATAATCTGCCCAATAAAATGTGACTTTCTGATCAATGTCTAAACTATAAGCGTCAGCCACTGCAGTCCGGATGCGAAGATCCAATAGAGAAGTTCGCCTCAATAAATAAAAATAATCACTTTTCCAAAAAAAAAAAACGTCGCTCTATCCGGTGCTGGTTCGTTTGTTCGCTCAAGCTGCACATGGGAAATAAAATTTTTGCGCATTCGATGCAATTCGTCATCGATTTCCCGGCTCAGCTCCAGCCGCGTCCAGTGGGTGAGTGAGTGGCACTGCAGAACAACCACTGGGGACACTTTCATATGCGTTCGTGCCTAACTGGAAAGCATCCGGATCTAACGGAGAATATTTTCCTATCTCTTGCTTCCCCCCTTGTTTTGTCATTCCCCCCCGCAAGCACAGCTTCTGGGTGGTAAAATGTTCGAATCTATACACAAAAACAACAGCGATTCGTTTCGTTTTCCATCAACGGAGATAGCGCTTGCCCCGCCGTTGCCAAGCGGATTTATCTGCCGGCAAATATATGAGCAACATTTGTCGAGATCTTGGCTTTCGTGAAACCCGGATTCTCTCTGGTTGAACGGAAAAGTCCACACGGAATAGGTGTGACAGCGCCTGTAGGAACGATTCCGTTTGCAATCACATTCGTTGTTTTGATCCAGAAAAATGGAAACACTTTCCGGATCGATTCCAACTATAAGAAGACGAATGAGTTTTCGTTTTTTTTTTCTCTGACTGCAATAAAAAATATATGCATGTTATATATTATTGCTGCAGATTGCTGTGTTGTTATATATTTCGTTTCATAATAATAACTGAACGTACACAATGTTCTGATGTTTATTGGTTCTAGGCTAAAATTATTTGGAAATTTTTAATAATATGGGAAACTTCAGAAGCTCCAGAATTGATGGCATTAGACTGTTTATAAGAAAAAATAAGTTATAACGAATTTCCAGCGGAACAAAAATAATTTGTTTTTATTATTACTAGGGACAGTGGTAAATCGCGATTTCGCGGAAGCCGCGAATCCCACGAAATCCACTAAAACCCGCGAAATGTCGCGAAAGTAATGAAAAACAGAAACATTCTATGTCAATTATGAAACATTTCGATTTGAAACCTGCGAAATTCATGTAAACCGGCTAGACGGACAACGTTGAATATTAATGGGCACCCAGATAGCAGCGCGACGCCTTTTTCTACGCAACCGAAAAGATGAAACAGTACTAAATCGTTCACTTACAACGCGATTTTGTTAACCCGAGTTGAATTGTCTTTGAAAGATTCGGCTGCTAGATCCACTTGGAGCAATGGTTTTGGTAACGCGGATTCGCGGACGTTTTCTTGAACTTTCCCGGTTTTTGATTGAATATTTTCCGATTACCGGAAACTCGATAGATACGGAACGCAACGTGAGCCAATATAACTAAAATAATACGTGCCTGCCAACACTGCAATAGCACTGAAACCAATTTGATAGAGCATGTAATTTAATTAGTAATAATGCAAAGAAACTATCGTACGGCTAAATTACCGCATATTCAACTAAATAAAACAGTTGTTTCTTGTTTTTCCTTAAAAAATCTCTTCACTTAGGTTGCCACGAAATTACCGCGATATTTAAATATTTTCTATTTTGTCACCCGCGATTTAAATGAGCTAATTATGTATAGTATTCAAAGCTTCTTAACCCTCTAGTACCCAAATTAATTTTTAGACGGACTTCGAAAAAATCACTATAAAGGCATATAAACATTTTTTAAGTCCTTATTGAAGCATTTTAGAGGTTTGACTGAAGACCGTCTAGAGGCGGCACTAGGCACTAGAGGGTTAAAAAGGCGAATATATATAATTTGTTCCTACGAAATAAACGCAGTTAGAACCCAATTCAAATAACATCCGGTCCAACTGGAATCAATTTTCCAAATGTAAATTGTTTAAACTGAACGTCACAGTAGTGGTGCGTTTTCCAATTCCATTAGCCTACGGTCAGTCCTACCTGCGCGTTTTACGTGGTACTCTGTAGGTTGATGACGTATCAAAATAAAGCTACCAACTCTTCTTCAAACATGCTCTATTGTGTTCTCATGCTCTCTCTCTCTCCCTGTCCATTCAATGTTATTTACAACCGAACAGTTCAATCATACAAAAGCCCTTACAGAATATTTGTGATGGATCCGAGATCAGTTCCGAGAAGAGGACTCCTGTTCGGTACTGAAAGGTTCATTTTTGTGTGCAGGACAGTGTGTTGTCATAAAGGACCGTTCCCAAATCACGTGGTCAAATTTTGGTCAATATTCTTTTTTTTTTTTTGTTTATTTGTTTTGATTTTTTTGTTTACGCTATTTACGCTAGATTTATTTGTCAACCACAGGCGATACAATATTGAACGTGTCATTTTTTGCATGCCATTCCATTACCTACGTGGCTTCGTTAAAATGTAAAATTTTTCATCACAGTTGAGCATAAAAAATAACCTCTATAACCTAAATAATATTTCATTTCATCTTCATTTATTTCCGTTGAGGAAAAATTCAATACCAAACCAGACATTTACAGTCTGCGTCTAATGAACTGAACAGCCGGCGTTTTTCTGGCTCAATTGGTGGATAAGAATATATATTTCGCGTTTCAATTAAACATTGCTTCCTGATTGCAAAAAAAAAACAAAACTGTTCGAACGAAGTGAAGCAGTTCCACAAAAAATGACCCAGTTCTAATATTTTTTTAATTATCATTTTTGATTTGGCTGAAACTTTGCATAGTCGTTGGGGCAAAAGATGTCATTTTGTGCTATTGGCTCTATTTTTTAAGACACAACTCATTTTTAAGAAGTTATTTAAAAACCTAAACTAATCCACCTAGCGGTCGGACTCAGCCTTTCTCATTCAAACTTATTATTTTTAAAAATAGATTTACATGAATGCTTAAATCCAATAAAGGTATTTTCACTCTTTGGGTTCTAAAATATTGATGTTGTAATTGAAGTATAAAATATGAAATTTGACGTAATGTTAGTACCTAAGAAATAGCGAAATAAAATAAAGGACTCTTAATTTCGAACAATTTAATCACGAGCGTTACCGGGAACGTTCAAATAGTACGATACCACATCTAAATCATGTTGAGGCCATATATATTGATCAAAGCAGGAATAGTGTTGAATATCAAATTGTTATGGAGTTTGTTATTTGTAAGTTTGAGAGATGACTCGTTTGTATGACACTAGTTATGATCAAATAAGTCATGTAATACTTGAGATAATTGACTTTCGTTGTTTTACAAATTAAAACATAACGGTTGCTTAAGTTTGATTACAATCAAATGAAAAGGTAACGTATAGGGCAGCCAAACTTTGTAACCACGTGTTCAATCATAATTCATCAGTAAACCTTTAACAAGCTCGTTCATTTGATATCAATATTGTTCAAATCGGTTGTATAGTTTCTAAGATAATGAAGTTTCGTGATTTTCACATTTCGATACATTACAGACGAAGTTCGAAGTCCGATTACAGCAAAATTCAATAGGGTGTTATGAGGCAGCTAGACCTTTTATTTGACACTAATTTTGTGGAAAGTGGTTCAACCATCTCTGAGAAAAGTGAGTGAGTTTATGTAGTCTTCGGAATATGTTTCTTTTTATAGCTGGATTTCACATTTTTAAACATAACAGGCGAAGTAATAATCCGTTTGCAAAAAAATAAATAAATAGGGTCTTATGGAGCAACAAGACCTTCCATATGACACTGATTTTATGAAAATCGGTCCAGCCATCTCTGAGAAACATGAGTGAGATTAAATAGTCTCCAGAACACGTTTCTTTCCACAACTTCTAAACCACATATTCAATCTTCATAAAATTCAAAAGTCTAGGGTTTTTTAGGTGGCCCGTTCATTTAAAACCAATTTTGTTCAAATCGGTTGTGTAGTTTCTGAGTTATTGATGTTTCGTGATTTTTACATTTTGATACATAACCTCTAAACTAGAAATCAGATTACAATAAAATTCAATAAGGTCTTATGGGAAAACTAGACCTTTCATTTGCAATTAATTCCATTGAAATCAGTTTAGCCGTCTCTGAGAGAATCGAGTAAGATTGGGAGAGCGTGTTAAAAAGCAAACTGGAATGTCCATCACCTTGTCTCAATCCTCGGCATGACTCGGAGGGACTCGAGCGTAGCCTCGAAACACGCACGTAACACATCATACGATTAATGGTAGCCTTGATCAGCCGCGTCGGTTTATTCGGGAAAATACCCTCGTTCTCGTGCATTATCCACCATAGCTGTTCTCGATCAATTGTTTCATAGGCTGCCTTGAAGTCGATAAAAATGTGCCCCACAAACCTCCTGGTTGAGAGTGTTAGACGTTGGAATAGAACTTGGGAGAGTATATTATAAGCAGCGTTGACGAGCGTAATGCCACGATAGTTGCAGCACTCTCTCCATACACTCTTCCGGAAATTTTTCCTCTTCTCAGATCTTGAAATAACCCAGTGCAGTACTCTAGCAAGTGTTTCTTTACCATATTCGTGGAGCTCTCCCGGTAGGCCGCCCTTGCCGGTGGCTTTGTTGTTCCCAGCCTCCTAATCTTCCGCTGAATTTCGTGGAGGTCGGGGGCTGATACCCGCTCATCTACTGCTGGCACTCCCATGTCTGTTCCAGTTCCTGTCGATCACCTCGCTATCGCTCGTGATGAGATTACCTTCCACATCCGTACAGAAGTCTGCTCGCGGCACTTATCCTTTACGGAATTGGTTAATCTTTTCGTGGAACTTTCGCGTATAATTAGCAGAGAATAACTCCTCTAGCTCTTCATGGTCACAATCCTCCTGCTGGCGCTTTTTACGTCTCAGGATCGTGGCTATGTCATTCCTTGCCCGTCTGTACTTGAGCAGGTTCTCTCTCGGCCTTACCCTCAGGTAATTTACCCAGGTTTGGCTTTTCTCTGTCACCGCTGCTTCGCATTCCCCATCATATCAGTCGTTTTAGCCACTCGGTGGTTCTGTTCCTAGTGTCGTCGTGGCGGATTCGAACTCCTTCACCGTGGGTAGTGCCGCTTCCACAGGTTCCGTGGAACTTTGATGTTGATTTGAGCGCATACAAACAATGTCCGCACTTCGGTAAGTACGTATGTTGGTGATCATGCTTGTCATTCTCCTCAGTATGTGAAGGGAGAGGAGAAAAATTTCACCGCGCACTTCCCTTCCAGTATGCGCCTGCGTGTAGCAAATACTTTCACCACACTGCTTCTTTCTCCACTCCAAAGTGTCTCAACCAGCTTACAGAGAGACAAACGCAGAAACACACAACAGTGTCCACTGGCGAGTAGTCCGGAAGTTGAAAAAAAAACCTCCTCGTGTAGCTACACTGCGAAAACGATTTCCACCAGACTAATGTCGTTTTCGTTTTCGCGGTGTACTACCCTTTTTCCGTGCTATACTTTGCAGCTTCAAATAAAACATTTTCAGTGTCATTGCATTGATATGCGTAATAATGGGATAGCTGTCAATTCGTTTTGTTTTGGTCATTATCGCATTCGTCATTTTGTCTCGTTTCCATTTCATATCTCCATCTCGCAAATGTGCTGAGAAAAAACTCACCTGTCACTTCACGTGGAACGAAAACCAAAACAAACCAGTTTTGACACACACGTGTGAATGTGTTGGTAACTTTCTACAGCACACTCTGCTTTTTTCGGGTGTCATCAGTGACAGAAAAAGTGTAGGGAGAGACAGAAAAAGGGTAACACGAAAAATCAAATAAAACATTTTCGGTGTCAAAAGTGTCATTTGAGTGTAGTACACCGCGAAAACGAAAACGACATAAATTCGACCGGCACGAGCGGCACGGGCAACGCAGTCTATTTTTTTTTTTCTCCCAATCTCTTTTCCTCCTCTGCCATGCTCAAGAAACCAACTGTGAAATGCACCGCAGATAGCTCTGCAGTGTAATTATAGTGCGTGATGTCCACACGTGTGAGAAAGTATACCATAGTTCATTGTCTCGCAAGAGAGAGATTTCATATTTCACCGTAGTGCGTTCAGGTAGCTCAACAGATGAAAATCGTTTGTCGCTCTCTTCTAGCATACGCCTTTGCTCTTTAGTGTGACGGCAGTTGTTTCCGCAGTGCAAGCGGTTCTCCTCATGCAGGAGTCCTGCACTCTAGAGGTTTTCTGAGGAGAAAAGCCAAGCATGTTGGTGATGTCCGAGAAAAACCGTCTTTCGATTCGCGACTACGAAGGTGCTGATATTTGTTTGGTTTTTGTATGAGAAAAAGAAGGAAGGAAATATTTTTGCTTTTGTCATCACACACATTCTGACAGTTGCATATGAAAGTTCGCTTTGGTGCGAACAGCCTTTAAAATCTCTTTCAACTTCGTAGTCGCGAATTGGCACATAGTCAATTTGGTTTGATGTTCGTTAGTCAAGTGATTTCCAAGTGGCTTTGTGGATGTCCTTGCGGGGGAAGAATGTACTTCCGACTACCAATGCTCAGGAAGCAGTAAAGTTTACGCATCTTTGGCCGTTGTTGAGCGTCTCGGTGTGCAGACTTTCATGTCCGATCACCGGTTTATACAAGTCTTTCCTTCCGATTTGAGCGTTCATATCCCCGATGACGGTCTCTTGATGTCCCGCTGCAAGCAGCTGTCGTAGACATCCTCCAGCTGTGCGTAGAACGCTTCCTTTTCAACATCGGGTTTTCCTTCTTACGTGCAGTGCACAGAACCGGCCTTCAATTCTCAATACAAACAACCTGTCGCTGTTTGCCTGCCACTTGATTACACGACTATGCATCCTGCCCAACACAATATAGCTGGTACCCCGCTGATTTGTTGTGCCACCGCTCTAGTAGCCCTGCGGCAACACATCCTCCGTAAATTTTCTCTTTTCCGGCAAAGTTCCTGCAGCGCGACGATGCCAAAATGACGGGGTTGAGCTGATCCAATGTTTAACTGCATTTCCATGTTCCGAGCCTTCATTCGTTGTCCCTTCATCGTCGCCTAGTTCGTTGCCGATTGTTCAGATCTGTTTCTTCTTCTTGAATGTTCTTAGTAACGTTTTTTTGTCATCTCACCTTACTAGGGTTGGCTAGTCTTGTGGCGGGGCTTGTATTTGACGAGACACCGCAACTCTTACTGCAGCCGCTCCTCTGGAGTACAGACACTGTTTGGACCGCTCCTTCTGGAGTACAGTTGCTTCGGGTTCTTGGGCTAAGTCGCTTATGGCGGCGTCGATTCGCTTTTTAGAAGTCGTTAGGCGAGATTATGTAGAGCCCACTACGCATCTCCCGGCCCAAACCCGATCTCCTGCTGCTTGTTTGGGGGTACTTATTCGTTATATTCACACCTAACCTCCACATTTGGAGGCCATTTCGGTTTCCACAACCTGCGACTCGGTCCGATTCCTTGCAGCCAGAGTAGGTAGTGTGACTTTGTACTCGTATCCAAGTGAGTTTTAAAACTTGCTTGCACATTTATTTTCGGTTTGCACGTAAACTCCATTAACGGTGTAGTACACTTGAGTTAGATTTGAGTTTGAATCCTGCATAACAACGATTGCATAAAAATCGAATTGCGATGAAATTTGCGCCGCGTCTGCTGCAACAGTTTGTTGCATTGTCCTTTGAAAGCATGAATTCGATCTCGAAACAAAACTCATCGCGTCACATCATCGCCTGCATCGTTGAATACATCGTGCACTGCATGCATTATTGCACGCATTTAAACTCAATCGATCAGAGTGTGCGGTGCAAAAAAACTCAAACTATCGAGAGAAAGCAGATTCAAGTTGAATTCAAATCTGGAAAAGTGTTACTCAGTTCAGCTTTGCATGAGTTCATGCAGGGCCGAATTTGGGCGTTGGGGGCCCGGGGCAGATTTGTTTCGGGGCCCCTTTTGTTCAAAAAATTTCGACAAAGCTATATTGGGACTCACATTGAAGATGTGAGAAACGTGTTGAGCCCTGTAAGAATCTCTACGACAATCGGCTTTGCAGTTTTTCGGCAATTTGCGCGATCAGTTTCATTACTTACTTTTGATTACTTTGTTGGCCGACGGACCGCCCACTGGTCTGGGGCCAAACGAATTAGAGATGTCCAGCTTCTTCTGTCTTGGCCAACCATTCTTCAACCATCGCGTACTCGCCCTTCTTGTAGATTGGGTAAATGAAAACTTTCAACAAGTCGTTCGGCATTTATTCATCCACCCAGATCCTCAGTATGATCGCATAGTACAGCCACTCGCTTCCCGCTTCCAGCAGTTCAGCCGGGATTCCATCTTTCCAAACGGCCTTGCCGTTTTCAGCGCACTAATCGCCTTTTCAACCAGCCTCCTGTGTTGGTGGCTCCACAGCTTGTCCGTCACTCATAATCGTCATCCTGTTCCTGTTTTGCTCATCTTACACTCTGCTGACTGTTCTATAGAAACTCCTTACCTGCTCCTTGAACGCATTTCTTGTTTGCCTGTATTTCTCTTTGTTCTGACGTGTAGTCACAGTAAGCATGCGGCTTCTGGCACAGTTCTCTCGTCCGTCGCTCTCTGGCACTCAGGATCAAACCAGCTGTTACGCTGTCTTCCACCGGTCACACCTACCACCTCTCTCGCAGTTGCTTCAAGAGCACTGTAGATACTACTCCAAAACTTCGTATTCTTTTGCTACACTTCAACTTACAACCGCTGTATGGTGAACCGCATTATCCTCTCTGTGCAAAATTTCAGCACGCTCGACAACCGTGCGCGGATCTTACTCAATGTTTGGTAGCATAGCGTAAGCACGGTATACTTCGTAGATTGCAAACTGATGACTAAAGACTGGAACGCGCAAAAATTGGTCGACAAAAAAATCGTCTCTTTCAGTCAAAATTCATAATACAAAAATCTTCCTATTTTTGTTGTGCTAATTCAACTCACATATTTGAAGAAAAAAATGTTCGTTTATTATTTTGGTTTGCCAAATACAAACTGCCGTGCCTTCCGTTTAACCTCTTTCATTAAATTTTGTACAGTGGTCTTATCGACCTTATTCGTCGCCAAACGCCAGCTAGAATTATTCTGCTGCTCGTTTTCAATGAATTTATTAGATTTTTCGATCGCCTTTTTCCCATAGTGGCAGCTTGCCAAGTCAGATCAGAACAGCACAGGCCTGTTATGTTGCTCTAGTAATGGTAGCAGCCGATTTTCCAGGCACTCCTGGCCGTAGATCTCTTGGTTGACGGTTTCGTACTGATGGGAATGGCGCTTTTTAGATCACACGTGCATATGGCCTGCCAGACGAGTTATTTTTTCGGAAACTTCGATAGTTCGAAGGTTTTGAAAATTTGGGCCACCTTCTTTTTTCCTGGTACGGTATGAAATTCCTGTCCCGGAGACTGCTTGAAATCAACCTTCACATAAGTTTCGTCACCCACGGTCGTACTTTGTAAGCAGATTACAGTTTTCCGGACCACCGCTTTGCCGACGTGTTTTGTTCGTAATCTGGGTTCGCCACCTTCACCGTCTTAAACGTCGACAACCCGACTCATTTCTTGGTTCGTTGCACATTATTATTAGCATTAGACAATGAGCTTGCCAGTGACGTACCTGATGGAGAGGTTAGGATTCCGCTTATAATTCACTGCCACCTTCTTCATCGTCGCTGCCACTTCCGAATTACCTTTGCCGCCGCTTCCAGGCTTCCTGGCGGTCGACAGACGCTCCCCGAATACTTTTGAAATATATGTTACGGTCGATTTGGCCACATTCAGCAATTTTTCCAATTTCGCGTGCGAGAACGTCGGATTCTCTTGCTGCGCGAGCAAAATTTTGACGCGCTGTTCCTCTTGTTTGGACGCCGTTTTGAAAACTGGAGAGCAACCGATGAAAACTCATTTTAGCAACCATTGTATATACACTCAACTTCCAAATGCAACATTTCATGGTTTTTAATGCATTTTCACCAGAAATACACCAATTTGATGTCGACAAATTTTTGCGCGTTCCAGTCTTTAACGCTTCCACTCGGATTGTATGAGGTACAATGTTTGGGAGTAACATTTAAACCAATCTGAGATGGCCCGATAGTCATCATTGCTGGCCACATCTTTACTGTAGCTTGGGGATATTAGAAAGGATATTGATGATGTAATTCTTACTTAAGGGGTTATATACCTTTTTAGTTTTCAAAAAATCGAAAATTTTTTTATCACATTATCTTGAGCTACAACATCTTGAGAACATTTTCACAAATTTTCATAAAGATCTGAGCAATAGGGCGAAAGTTAGAGCGATTTGGAACGCGCCTCGCTACGGCCGCATCTCGGAATAGTGTTTTTCGAAAAATGGCTTTGCCGTGATCCTGATTGCGGGAAAATTACCGAACTGATTTCGTTCATCTTTTTTTTTAAATTTTCGTTATTAAATTCGCCGGTCCTTGAACGATCGCTTTTTGAAACATACAGTTACATTTTGCCGTAAAAAAAAAATTTAATGCAATTTTTAGCGCTCAAAACGTGCATTTTTTGGGAAAAACGTTCCAAAACAAAATACTCATAAAAGCGATCGTTCAAGGACACGGCACACTTCTAAACATGAAATAACATGAGTTTTTTTAATTCAGCTGATCCGCTGAGTTTCTATCAGGATCACCGCTAGCCTCTGCGGAAAAAAAGCGTTTCGGGGAAACGGCCATTACTCCAATAATAATTGGTATATCTCAAAATCAAACGTATTTTTGTTGTTGTTGATAAACTGTACTTTCAGAAAAATACCACTTTGATGCAATAAAAATAGTGCTATGCACTTAAATATAAATTCAAACTTCCCTGATTTTTCTCGACCAAAAAGTATACCTTTTTAACCCCTTAATGAGAGGCCACCGACTCAGTGACACTCCCGTAAGTACTACGGAGTTGGATTGAGGGGATTAGGCAGGAATTTGTTGACACAAAAACTATCTATTGAAATTGAAAAACTGGCAAAATTATATGCATCCAAAGCCTTAAGAATTTATAAAAATGCAAACACGATGAGCATATTTTAAAATTCCAGCTCAAACCGCCAAACTTATCATAGAACAGTTGTCGTGAATTCATGTCACGCTGCCACAAAATTTAATCATAATTATTTAAACAATCTAGCTGAAACATGTAACCAATGATCAGAGTCAATGTTTGGTCCCCAAAAAGATATTTATTGATAGCTATTCATTTATTCCGTCAATCATATGTAGACTTAATTTATTAATTTAATGTAGACTTAATTTATTAACTATACATGAACATAGAACAAATTTATTCTGTGTCCTCAGACTCAAGGATTTGAAATACTGTTTCAGTTTATACCGGGACATCATAAAGTTAATGGCTTCGCAGTGTTGATCATCGTATTCCGTACGATGATGGTTAAAAGCAAATAAGCTACGGTGTCGAAGATGTCGGATGGGTACATAAAAGTTTAATTTAGAAAGTAGTACTGCTGAGTCAACGTACTGCGAAACGATATCGCTTACAAATGAAACCATCGCGTACTCTCGCCGTTCTTGGTTTCTTTGTTTCTCTCCCAACAAAGTGACAATACTTGGAAAACTTATGAACGCAGTTACTCGATGTTGCATGGAGGACAACTATTTTTCATTTGAAGAAAAAATTTACCCACAAACAAAAGGAGCACCTATGGGAAACCCTCATTCATCTTTTCTATATTAGTATTTCATGTCGAACTTGGAGAATAAACCTATAAAAAAGACTACCTACCAGACCTTTGAGTGAGATACATGGATGATATGTGTTTGCATTTTGAAACAGGGGAACTTGGTTAATTTATACGAATAACCAATTACTTTTAAAATTGAACAACACAACTGGTTTCCATTTTTATAGTAGTTATTATAAAAAAACCTTCGCATACAAAACGGGTAGTACCTAGCATTTCTCACCACTCCTTTAAACATAAAATAGATGCTTTTTAACCAATGGCTTCCGTACATCCCAGTGATATTTATATGGGTATTTCTATGCCAGCTCTATTTGATAAACTAATTATAATTATTATAGACTCAAACAAGTCAAAATAAATAGAACCATCTGGTTTGCTTTTCAACGACCCTAATTCCCCATTTGTGGTTCTTTGGCAAACTTCCCGTTTTAGTTTTAATGACCGCGTAGTTTAGGAACGACCCCTACCGAATCATTCAGCGTCAGGAAAATATCGGAACGCTGCAGATTATTATTGATTTTTGCCAACAGACCACAAACACACAGTACCAGTTACAATGCGCAGTTTAGCTGCAGGAATTTCATTCAACCTGCTCTATATCAGTCCTGAAACGAAGGAAGAGAAAAAACGTTCATAATATGCCGCAAGGATTCACGGCAGTACGCCGAGCGGCACCGGCAGTAAGTTGAAATGAATTTGTCAATGGAGGCGCTACAGAAAATATTTACCACCTATTCTGCCTATCCAAATGAAACCATTCATCGATCGGTTTACTTTCGACATAGGATTTGTGTACATATAGCGGCGCTGTTCATCCATGATTTTATCGATGGAAAAGTTGCCTACATTGCCATGTTAATGGATTTCAAATTACTGTCACGTAGGTAAACATTAGGGAACAATTACCACTAAATAGGATAGAAGCCGGCAGGTTTGGTCCCAGGAAGGTACATGATTAAATGGCAACTATTAATTATGATCTTACGAGCGACTATATTATATTTATTGGCAGTAGTAAATAACTGCTGTTGATATTACAGCTTTCAGTGATAGTGGAATTATAATTATATCCCTTTCATAGTCTGATCAAAACAATTTCCCGGTATTAGTGAGAGCTTTAGGCACCGCTCGATTCAATCAATGCATGATGGTGCCTACCTTATTGATTAGCCATTATTAAACCTTAAAACCTCGCTATTCGTTCCCCATCAATTGAGTCATCATCATTTCACGTTTACTGTCTTCTTTCGTCATAATTTACAACGAAGATAATCGGGTCTCGAATAATGTAGCCAAATATCTCCCCCTCTTTTTATCTGCTCATAAATCCACAAACTTTTCCCATCGTCACATTCTTAGAATTGAAGCGCAAAATAGGAAATCAACTCGACAATTCCCATTGCTGTCCAATAAGGCATCTTGCCGGTATCTCCCACTCAACATCCTGGCTGGCTGGCAGACAAGCAGGATAGAGTCACAACGCAACGAACACCCTTTCTTGGACCCGTTACGAGACAAAATCAACTTTTTCCCGTCGTATTGCGAGCAGTGTCGCGCAAAAGTTGAGGCCTGTGGCAAATCCCATTTATATCATAGCCGTTCTTTTTACTATTCTCCAACTGAGGTTTGCCTTTAAGTGACAGCCTGATAAAGAGAACGCCGACGGGATCGGTTGTAACGGGGGGTACGAGTTGGAATGTAAAAATTGGTTTCAAGCCCGATGAATTTCTTTGTTTGCCTAGCCACGAAACGGCCGAGAAGGATGAGGATCGAAGGGTCGGAGGGGTTGAAACACTCAACCCTTAAAGTTATATCGTTTTTACATCCCTTCACTTTACGAGCAACGACAAGATGTTTCTGACAATTCACCTAGCGGTTTTTTTTTCTTCTTCAATCTGATCTTCTAAATCGAAGTATTAGCTATCGTTTAGGGACGGAGTCCAAGAGAAAACAAAAAAAGATAAACTTTTATTCCCCATCCCAAAAAAAGCAAACTAAATAATAAGTTTCAATATGAGAACCAAATGGGTTATCTTTCGACCGAATAAAATGTTCGACAGTAAAAAAGAAAAGACCAACTGGCCAACGCCTAAGATGGGAGGAAACCCAACATTGACTAGATAAAAAACGGGGAAAAAACTTTTCTGCTTATTTTTCTTCGTCGTCGTCTTTTCGTTCGCCCCCGCCTGATGCCGATCTCAGATGTTCGGTTCTGCTTGGGAGGCGTGAAACACCGATAACATTCATTCGGAATGTTGAAAAATCAAACTGTAGGAAGTTTTTCCCCCGCCGCCCTCGTCTAGTTGGTAGGCTAGAATGCTAGCCCGCTCTGTTGATGGAGTGGATAAATAAAATCTTAAACTTACTTACGCCCTCGCATTGCTCGATCTCGAAGGCTATACTTAGATGGCATTCGCTCGGCATTCGGTGAAAAGGTAATTGATGGATTATGGAGAAAGGAAAGTTTCTCCGCAGGTTTAGTGATTGGATCGTGCCCCGAATGCAGAGCTGAGATAAGTGAGCTCAGTTTTGTTTTTTTTGCTCTCTTTCTCTCTCTAGTGTAGAGAGCTTAGCCCGAACCGTACAGCACAGGTTTAACTGCATTATCGCAAAACGATGGCTGGAATTTCAATCGAGGATATACTCGTAAAACTCACCGCCCAGCAATAGATCCGGAGATTTTCGTCGAATGTCTGCTGCTGTAATTGATGGAGTAGGGAGCTAATAGGATTTCATTACAAACATTCGTACGGTTTCGATTGTAATATGATTAGATGTGCTCTTTCCCGGTGAAGCAAGTTAATTTTTTTCAGCTTGATTAATTAACAATTTTCTTGATTGACTTAGGGAAAGCGTAACAGAATCCTAACCAAGTCCAGATAATTTCCGGCTTGGAAATATTCTGGATGAGCCCTCGATGAAAAATGTTATTGCAAGTCCATGAACTTTTTTGATTGTCAATAACTACTAAAATCAAATAACACCATTAAAATACAAATTGTTCTTAAAATAGTTTATATTTAAAAAAAAAAAAAGCAAACATCGAGAGCGTCACGTAATTGTCCGCTAAATGCTTTAAATTCAGTCAGTATCCAACGGGGTTTCTCCACTCTTGCAGGAATTGTTTGGAAAATCAGCTGTGCGTCCATCAAAATGCGGAAAGTACTATTGTACTATTGAAAAATGTAGATCTCAGTTGAACACATGACACATGGCCATGTTTATTGTTTATTAGATCACTGTTGCAAGAGGATGATTTACTGGAAACTAAAGCGACTAGCGGCAAGCAGAGTTGTGACAAGCCGTAGCGGAGCAGGCGGCGATTTCAAAAATTTTTCAGCTTTTCATAGAGGACGTACCAACAGATACAACAAGCGTACCGCGAACTGCTGATAGTAAATCACCTCCAGCAGCGCTAGACTTTGGTTCACCCGTCTGTGTGGGAAGCACCGTCATACAAGCATGTTCCGAGTTTTCTCATCTCAGTACTCAGAAACAGGATGCTATTTACTGATAGGAACTGTTAGCGTCATCGGTTCGATGTCACTTTACAAAACGAATAATGAAAAAACTGTCACGAAATTGATAAAACTTTAACTACTTCACAATCAAATGATTTTGGGAGGCTAAGAAGCCCCATTAGTGTATAGCAATAGTGACACCCATAAATTTTGTAAAACTTTTCGTCACTGCAGATTGTCATTCGCATGTTACGTGGGATGATTCTCGTTCTGTTGTTATCTTAGCAGCATTTTCTATCATTATCAGGACTTCAACAGTTACTGAGTAGACAATGAATTCAGCCTACCGGGAATCGGTAGTTATCATCCAATTCATGCAGGACATGAATTGGATGATAACAAACCTTACCGTCCGTGTGTCACTGTATAAGGAATAGAAATGATGTTAAAATTTCTGTTAATTACCTTTTATACTAGGTTCAAAAGAGAAACTCTAAGAGAAAGAGGAACCTCATAAACGACAAAAAGGAAGACAAAACGAAACATTTGTTTGTTAGTTTTAGTAGCTGTGCTGGCCGCAATCGAAAAACAAACACGAAGAAGAAGAGCTGGAAATGAAATGATTTTGGGGCGTTAAAAAGTTAATGAAGAATAAAGCGAATTGACAGTGATCCAATAAGGCAAAAAGTGGAACATAATTCCATAGCGTCTTTCACTTCCATGCTAGCTTAATAGTGTCTTCAGAACAATTGTTTGTATGAATGACCCGAAAATTCGCAAATTGCCAAAAATTGTTGAAAGTTTACTATGCTTAAAACAAAAAATAAATTAACTTTTTTGTGTTAAGAGATGATGGCGACAAACTTTGAAGCTACTCCGGTCAGAAGTGTGAAAAAATCAACTAACTTTTTTGTGTTAAGAGATAGAGAAATGGTTCATTCAGGAAAGTTGTAGTTGCCCCTTTTTTACTTTTTGAAGTTATCGAAAAAATGAGCTAAAATACAATATAACTTTGTAAGGAAAAGTTCTGGAGATGTATGGTCTTTGGCAAAAATGTGTGTTTTGTGTGCCCTAACAATTCCTCCAAACAACACTTTCGAGTAAAATACAACTAAGAAAAGTTAAAAACAAAAAACTTAAGTTCCAAGTAATATAGTTTATAACTTTGTACCGAATAAAGATAAGATTTCCATGTGTTCAACAAAGTTTTATAATTTTGAATCTTCTACAATTTTCCTCAACAAAGCATTGCTCTATTTCTCAACAGAAAAAGAAGTTAGTTAATTTTTATTTTTAGAATAGTAAACCTTAAAAATTTTTGATAACTTGCGATTATACGGGTCATTCATACAAACAATTGTTCCGAAGACACTATTAAGCTAGGATGAATGTTAAAGGCGCTATGGAATTAAGTTAATCTCTTTGCCTTACTGGTGCATTGGGGTTATGACAATTTTAATTATTTAATTTTCTGGTCATTTCAAATTTCCATTTGCGTGTGACGCGCGATGAATCTCATATTCTTGCTATTTCTAGCAGCATTTCTTTTAACTCAATTATCAAACGGTTTTCCCCAGTTGTGTCATTGCATACAACCGGCAGTGTAATCTGTATTACATATTACTAAATGGCATAATCACACGATTCAAACTAGCTCGCTATTCAAAATATGATCGCATTTAGTGAGAAAGGATTCTATTTCAAAGACTTCTAGCGCCACTTCTTTTTAATCGCTTAGAATAAATGTGGAACTGCGGTCATACATTTCTTAATATGAGCAATTCCCACTGAGACCGGCCCACTATTTACATGAAGGTGTTGGAGATAATTCAAGTCATGTTTTCTCGAAAGCCCATGTTGAATAAGTAAAGAAACTGCGTTTGTTTTATCAAATTGTTGAACCTCTGGTTAACTAGAAATTAATACTTTTTTGGACCCTTCGTTTTCCGTCAAAACTTATCGTTGCTAATATGGCGATTTATTTTTGAATAGGTGCCCACACTCCGACCTTAAAAATAATTGCGCCATTCAAAAGCTTGTACTTTTTTACATAAAATATGCGAAAATTACAGATTTTTGTTGTCTAAAACAAGAATTATATTAAAACTAGCTGACCCCGCAGACTTTGTCCCACCTGTTTTTCTTTTATTTAATTTCGAACATTCACAATTCCACATGTTTTCATTTCAAATATTCAAGGCTATTGGGGTTTTATCAGTTACTGAAAAGGAACAGCTTCTTTTGCTTACACAAAAAGAAACATTTTTTAAGTTCACAAATAGAAAAAAAATGTTGAAATTGTTCAGTTGGAACACGACCTCTTTCGAAAATAAATAAACAGGAGGACTTTCTAATAAATCACGGGACGTGTGAAAAGCATGGGAATCCTACATTGATTCCTAACACTTCCAAAGATTGACTTTACGATTTTTAATAGTCATTTCAAATCCAAACAATACGTTTAACTTCAAAAGTCAAATCTTTCCCCGAATGAGAACATCCTCGCCTTTGAATTTGCCTTCAAGTATCGTCGATTATACTACATTGGTTTTAAGATGGTTTACGACCTTCCATGTCCAATTACATGAGTTTGTTTGGTTCAGGTTTCTGAGCGTGCGAATGACATTTTCAACATTTTCAACTTTTAACCATAAATTATGTGCACGTGCGGTAATCCAATTTTGGGGTTTCTGACTGGTGGTATATTGATTTCCGAATGCTAGATCTAAAATGTAAGAAAACAACCGATTAATCACGTTTTACTGAAAATTTTCTTTAGCAGTAGTGAAGGATGTCAATTGACAAACAAATCAACTCCAACTGCCAACGCCTTCTAAGAACACAATATGTCCTCTATCTCTACTAATGCTGTTTGCAGTGAAAAATCTTTTTTTTCTTTTTTCTTTTAAAGTTTCCCCTTTAATATTTTAAAATCTTTCTCGCCGTACAAAAATGGTCTGTGTTAGGCCGAACACAATAAACAAAATTATGTACAAATCGGACGATCTACAGTCAAATCCCTCTATAACGACACTTTTTATAGTGATAAATCTCGCTATAGCGACCTTCTCAACAGTCCCTTCTGTGTTATACTAAAATTCTTCGTTTTATTGCAACATTTCACTATCACGACCTTCCTCTATAACGGCATACCAAAACTAATACATGTCATTCTTCATTGCGACAATAGTACAGTCGAATCTCTCTATAACGACATTGCTGAATCTATAACGACATTTTCAACGGTACATTCTGTTCTGCATATGCAAACATTCTTCGTATTATTGCGACATTTCGCGATAACGACAGTCCCTTGCGATGTCGCTATTAAGGGATTCGACTGTATTCCCAAGTTATAGAGTTTCGCACATTTCTGTCTCTCTCCTTAATTTATATATTTAGACTAGTAACGCTGTTACTTTCGCCTTCAATTAAAAATTAAAAATTAAAAATTTCTCACAACCTTTTTTTACTGACCGGCGGCAAAGAACTCATATTCAAACTCGTTTGACAGCAAAATGTTCATCGTGATTCCCAAGGAGCCGAAAAAAATTTAATGAAAATGCAACCGTTCGAATCGAAGTGACTCCATTCCATCTTCGTTTACATTCATCGGAACGCCCGTAGAAGTCACAACCCTCTTTGGCACCGCTGTCAAGATTATCGACGGTCAATCTGAGGTGACCTGTCAACGGATGAAAGCGGGTGATCCAATGAGCATAGAAGAGAGGTGAGGTGGAGAGTGCATTTTTCAAGTATTAGTGCCTGCTTCAAATGTAAACAACTAAGGTTTGCGCTGAAAAAAATGTACAAAAATGGCCGATTTTCCATGGGGTTACCTTAACAAGCACTGATGAGTCTACGCATGTAGCATCAATCATATGAGCCGTTGCGAACCAGAGTGGTCTATGTGCCATCGAGCAAATTGTTCAGGAGAAGCAATTTTCGATAAATCTCTGAATAAAATTCTGTTCAACGGATTCTTTCAGACAAAATGTTCTATTATAAAGGTTATGAAGTGGTTTAACATTGGGATACATAAAATTAACAGTTTCTTTGCGAAATCGGTGATTTTATCTCCCCAATGTACATAGACCACTCTGACTTCATATATATATTCACTGGAATCCTCGAATCGTTTCGGAGCAGAGTGGTCTATGTACACAAACCTGGTAAAAGACAAAGAAAATGACGGTAACTCGTATAAAATGGCTAGTGTCACAGGTTATATGGTACATATAGCATGTCACATGTAAGATGTCACGTGTTACATTACATGTAACACAAAATGTTACATATTACATAATATTTTACATGTTACATTTTTCGTGTTACATTACGTCTAACATGTTTCATATTACGTGTGACATGTACAGAACAAATGACATGTTACTTATCACAAGTAATATGCTACATGTTACGTGATACATGATAGTATTACACCGATTTATGTACATAGAGCACTCTGTTCCGAAACAGAATGGTCATTCTGTTTCGGACGCAATTTCAACATGGTATAAATCACCTTTAAAGTTTGATTTTTTGAAATATTTTTGATCTCCCAAGTACAGTTTTTTGTGTAGACGCGGAATATGCAAAAAACTCATTTTCGAAAAAAATGGTCTTTAGACCACTCTGGTTCACAACGGCTCATATTAACCCATGAATCAGCAAAAAATCATTGGTAGCTCTATCAGTCGAACTCTAACCGTGACGGCGAAAACTTTGAAGCTACTCCGTTCAGAAGTGTGCGCGTTCAAAAAACGGTACCCCGTTGCGTCGAAAAAGAATGTTGTGCGGCAGTTCGTGGACACCGGATAGGCCCGTTCCGGCATCAACAATATCTTGGCACTACTGGACAACAATCAGAGCATTGAAAGAAAGCCCGGTTGCGGACGGTCGACGACCCTGAGCGAAAGAAAACTCCAAAGGATGCTGAAGAAGAAGCCTGAGGGAATAGTGGCTACATCGATGCGTGTGCTTGGCCGGGAGGTCGGTGCAACCAGCCAAACAGTGAAAAAGCACCTGGCAAACATGGACATACATGTCAGTAAGCACCAGTCCCGTTCACTAGTCTCGGAGCAGCAGGCAATGACGCAGCAGCAGTGCCTGAATCACGAAATCACGACGTGGCGACGAAGAGACCTGCCTCACCGTGGATGGCAACGACTGGCAGGGCACTTTGTATTTTACTTCCCCAACGAAGGGAATAAGCACCAAGGTGAAGTTTCTTACACACAAAGCTGCTGTGGCTGACCATCAGGAGAAGGGATGTCAAAGTTGCTCTTCTCTCGCTCCGGACTGGCCGTGAACGGAGAAAATTATAGTACGAAGTGCCTTTCGGAAGTTGCGTCCTTCATCAAGAAATACCATAAGGCCGAAGATGCGGTGTTTTGGCCGGATCTGACGTCGGCTCACTATTCGAAGTGATCGTTTGAGGAGATGGAGCGGCTGAATATCGATGTCCAACCCGTCCAACGTCCCCAAGTTGCGTTCCAGGGCTAGCTAGGCCGGTCGTGTGCTAGTCGGTCTATAGCACGTTCAACTGGCATCTTGGTCCACCAAGATGGCTTTTCGTGCTGTTTTTTTCCGCCAATATTTCTCGATAGCTGCGCGATATTTCGCGCCTTGATCAATTTGACACCCATCTGTAAGAGAAATTTTCTCGCCCTCAACCAATCCGTCATACTGGATGGGTGCTGCTCGTTTTACCACCCACTTGTATCCACTGTGTTATGTGTGTATTGTTCAGAGTGTTAACAAATTTCGGTATTTTTACTAACCTATTTTTACAAACAACATTAACAAATAAATATATTTTACTAATCCTACTTATTATAACCCTTAAATATAAACGTGAAAATATAACTAAACATTCATGCACAAACAAAAACCTAGCATTATTCTGTAACCAACGGTTACACAATACTATGCCTTTGTTATAATACAACACCCCATACCGAACATTCTTACTCTCCATTCGAATTAGTTTTTGGCTAAATAGTTAATTATCTCAAAAGCTTGACAAACTATACAAAAATAAATCCTATATATAATTATGAAAGTTACTTCTCAGAACTTATACACACAGCAACCAAAGCCCGAAAACAACTAGTTAAATCTAAAATAGACTAGCAAAACAATCAGCGATAACAAACCCCATTGACATCTAATTGGAAGATAGAATTCATCTTAATAAACCATCCGAACGAGGTTACAAAAATGCTACACACGTGAATAGAAAGTAGTGCACAAGAATAGAATAATTAGATTGTAAATCAAAGAAAAAAGAAACAGTCAAACAATCTTTTTAAAACTTTAGTTGAGAATATCAGTATCAGAGGTGCTTGGGAATACATAGGTAATGGAAGAGTAACTACAAAAAAAAATGATTTCTCTACGTTCATCATTTTTCTCTAAAAGGGGAAGATGTAATGCATTTTTAATCATCAATGTAACGATTAACAGATGTTCGCAGCAATATGCAAGCATTTCATCATCAAGGTCTCGCAACGAAGATACTCAAGTTCAATTGCCTATGGTGCAATTGACAACGATGCACGTTCCCATGCAAACTTTGTGCCCATTTCAAATTTCAACAGTATACGGCGGGTAGCCGTCCTCTATATATTTTTTTATACATAAGCAATCGTTACCAGGCACCTCCATTTGTCTCTTTATTTTTTGTTTGATTGGGTATTTAACTTTTCGTAGTATGTTTGTATGTAAGAATTAATGTACGTTTGAACAGAAGAGAAATTAATTCGTAAAAACATTATTAAACCGGCCATAATAGTGTCAAGTTACTCGGATGACGGCAAACCAATATAGTATGGACTTGCTTTTTTGTCAAGTAGTTCAAGATTGTTGTATGTGAACAAAAAAAAAATACGATTCACGTTTATTCAGATAGGCCAATATAGAAACCCGGGAGGGCGAATATGAGAATGTAATGACCAATATCAGAAGAGAAGAAGAGTTTCTAGGTTCGAATATATATATAAAAAGCAACATATTTTTTTCTCATTGAAACTTATTTTTCGTAATGAATGTAGGTTAAGGTGGCAGCGAAAAGGCTCATTTCAAATCTATGAAACTGACCATGTACATTTTGTTCATTTGCCCAAAAAAATGATCTGTGCAAAATTTCAGCTCAATTTGACATGATTTAGGGATACCTCAAAGAGCTCAAAATTGTGATTTTTTACCTTCAAAAAACTACCAAGTGAGGAGTACAGGAAATTGGGAAAATCTTTTTTTTTTCTGATGCCGTCGTCGTCGAGATCTGGTGTTATCTCGAAAAAAATTTTTTGACCGAAAATCGACCTTCTGAGACTTAATATTAAGGAGGATATGAAATATTTTAGAACGGGTTTCTAACATGACTCACAGATCTTTCCAAACCAGATGTAAATTATTTTAATGTTTATTAGGTATCTCAAACTCGATTTTCATTAGGGTGGTTCATTTATTTTTTACTAGGGTGATTCCAAACACAATTAAAATTTAACTTGAAAGGATTTAGTAGGAAAAAATGCTTTGCATATTAAACTTGATCCACCAAAAGGACAGACCAACTAGTTTTCCGTAAGGGTGGTGGCAACTACGAAAACTATGATATTTTATGATATTTAAAGAAAAAGAGAACTGTAACCTCTTAATCCTCTGTTACACGAACTGTCATGTTTTGTACAAAACTCATTGTAATTTCCCAATTTAATAAATATTGCCAGTAATGGCACGAGTAACGCAACGGTAATGACATAAGTTTCCTACTATGATTGCTTTTTCCTATTCTATAACAATAAATTCCATTTTAATTGTTTATAGAACTACCCTAGTAAAAAAATAAACGAACCGCCCTAATGAAAATCAAATTTGAGATACCAAATGAATATAAAATTAATTAACATCTGGTTTGGAACGAGTTGTGAATCATTTAAGAAGCCTGTTTTGAAATATTCCTTATTAAGCCTTCGGGTGCTCAGAAAACGGTTAAGTCCCAGAAGGTCGAAATTTTTTTTTTTCGAGATAACACCAGATCTCGACATTTGGCATCAAAAAAAAATTCAATTTTTCCAATTTCCTGTATCGCAACTTTGAGCGCTTTTAGACACCCTTAAATCATGTCAAATTGAGCTGAAATTTTGCACATATCTTTTTTTTTGAGCCAATGAACAAAATGTACATGGTCGGTTTTCAGAATTCAATAATGAAATTTTTTCATACAAGCATTGCCACCTTAATGTAGATGATTTTCAATTCATATTCTAGTATGAAAAAGACTCTATAAATAGTAGAAATCAATGTTGACATATTTTAACTCAATTAGTAAAGTTTACAAGAAACACAAGCTCAACGAGCGTTTTTCATCACAAATTCAAAAAAGAGGTAGAGTGAACAAAGATACCTCGGACTACTGTATACATTTTTTAAAGGTTCAATTCTTCAAAGGAACTCATATATCGTAAAAAAATGATAGTATGTATTTCAACTTAATATGAAAAATTTTCAATAATCTTGCAACATAAAATATGATGAAAATTTACAGAAGATTCGCTTGATATCACCTATTACCGAAGCAAGCAGTCCCTGCGTTTGGCATGGATCCTCATCAAGCGATTCCTCGAACGTTTCTGAATGTCTTCGGCCATACTTTACGCGGACAGTCGTCAACATCAAAATAACCGTACGTTGTTTCACAGAGCGTATTTTTCAACTCTCGATGCGCTTCAGTCGCCTTTTCATTTGAATTGAATGAGAAAAGTAACACTTTTCACGAACGACGATTATTTAACTCAAAATAAAACATTTTAAAACAGCTAAAAGTATATGTCGCACAATAAAATCACTAGGGTGTCAAAGCAATTGATTTACCATGTTAGACTTATGGTAATCTCCCAGCTGGTCTCGAGTTACGATGCTGGCTTAACAAGCCAGTCGTCGTATGTTCGAGTCCCGGCTCGGGAGGGACTATTAGTGTTAGTAGGATCGTAGCGCTAGCCCCGCAATTGTCCTGTACACTTAACAGTCGGCTGCGATGTCTGTGTATAGTAAAACAGAAGGTCGAATTCCGATACGGAATGTAGCACCCAAGGCTTTGCTTTGACTTATGGTCACTAAATATATTTTATGTGTATTATTTAAGGCTGTTTTCCGGAAACCAGGAGTCGCAATCATGGACTTTAAAATGGCGCCTGGAGTTGATTTCCGGTCTCTGTGCATCATCTTAATTTCGGAAATACCCATATGGGATACAACTAGTCCACAAAATGAAAAAAGTGCATTCCAAAAGCTAAAACCGGAAAATAATGAAACATTATAGCTATTCAAACATTCCTATGAATTTTGGTGCTCCTAGGCATCTCCAAAACGCGTCAACTTACGTGAGAGTGTCGCATAGAAATATCTCGCCGGGTTCCATTACAGCCACCAGATCGACACCAACGCGCATAGTTTCTATTACGTAGCAGACGAATAATTCGACCTACCGTGAATTAAAGCGAACGAGACTTTGTTTTCTCTTTGCCTTTGTCTGCTTTGTTACGACCAGACAATGTAACTTGCAGATTCGATCGAAAAAAATAGCGATGTAACGATGAATAAAACTCTCTTTATGATGTAAAACCCGTGTGGTTGTCTTAAACACCTACGAAGAGGACTAATCGCACGATAGGGAGGTACTGCGTGATTGATTAAATGAAACAATTTGAAAAATAGGACGGACTGCGCATCACACTGTTTGTTGGAACTAAAGTTATTACGAAAAAAAAACTAGCTCCAAGTAAATTGGTTCATTCCTTCTGCTAAGTACAAGTTCAGGGCCACAAACACGTTCTTGAAGCAATGCTGAATTTCTTCACCTTACAAATTATGAAACGTCCAGTTTCACATTCATTCCAAGTGGTTTAAAAGCAGCACTACAAATCGTTTGCATAACATTACTTCGTCGTGCGTCGTCTGTGCTTGGACTGCATCTTTGCGGGCACGCGGTTGGTTGAATAATAATCAAATTGGCTATGAATTTTTGCCACATCACTAAGAGAAGCGTTCCGAAAAATGATTTTCTAAACTAGAGTAATTTATTTTAATGACAAAAACATTCAAAGTCAATGACAAAAATCTGTTTTCTGATAACAAATTAAAAAGCATGTGAAAACTTTTGTTCGGCCGTTTCACTCCATTCTCGATTTTTCGGCGAACAATTCTACTTAAGTAAAACGTAATTCTACGTTAAAAACTTTTTAATCATGCCGAAAATAGTTCTTAATATTTTATTATATCCTACATTTTCCGAAATGCTTATCCGCCTATTCTACTGTCATTTTCAAAAAAACACTAGGCAATGTAAACGTGTTCTTAAACGCCACTTTTGCATGATTCACATACCTGTCAAAGTTAACCTTGCATGCCCGGTGCAATTTTCCATATTTTTTCAAAAAATTCTTCTAACTCAGTCAGAACTCAATCAAATTTGATCAAACAAGTTTCCAAATAATGAAAAATTATTGAATTTACTTAAAGTAGTCTTAGTTAAGGGTTAATTACGTTAAGTTTGGAGAAGTGAGTAAAGATGTATAAAAGCTCAAAAAATGTAATTTTCAACAATGATCATTCCATACCATTAAAGAAATACTGATGAGTTGGCTGGAAACCACAAAGATTTTAATTTCAGAGCTAGTTTTTGAGCTTTTGCTACAAACTGAATTGAAATCGGTCTAACGACGAACAAATAAGAGCAAGATTAGCAACAAGAAGCTCGTGAACCAGAATAAACATATTTTAACCTGAAATATCGGTATTTTCATTTCCAAACTAGCTGTAAATGATTTTTTTCAGTACAGAAATCATCATTTATCTCTAACATACCGAAAAAAAGCACATTGCCAAAAGAATGTATGAATTTCAATGGTGATCAATTTCACCCCAATTTACCTCATAGTACCTTATAGCATTATCGAATTAATTTCATAAGGTAGACGATTGAAATTTCCCCAATAGCCATAGAGGTTTACTGGAGCACATACCAGTACTTGTTTCAAAATTATACTATTTCGGGAAAAATGTACATGAAGCTAAATAATTGAAAATTGTTATAAAAATTGATCAATTTCACCCCGTTCCATGGTATTTAGGGAAATTTCATTCACAAGAATGAAGCGCTCCGCTGTATCCAAAAATAAAAATAAAACAGAAAATTAACAAACAACAGCTGTCAAAATTAATAAATTCGAGGCATTCGAATAGCTTCCATGTGATCCACAAAGTTCTCGAAAATAAAACAAATGATTTTCAATTTTAAGCGAAGGTGAGGCTGAGAGGGTGCTAAAATGGATTATAATTCGCACAGCGAGCGTCATTCACGTTTCTTAGAAAAGTTGTATTCTGAGCAATTCTTGATCTATTTACTGGTCTTTTTCTCTTGAAATTGTCATTGAACCCACTACAACCAGTACGTCGTTGTGAAGGCGAATGATACAGCTTTCATTTGAAATAGAAAAATCAGGCCGCCATCTTTTATCTCCAGAATTTTTTCAGAATAACATATAACCGATTTTAAATTACACCATTTGCACCGATTACACCGATTGGAAAGCTGAGAAATATTCTTTAAGATACATTCGAAAAATTTAGTGAGCATCGAGTTTACTTTGCCATTCAGATCGCTTTTCAAAACCAAGCTTTGAAAGTTCAACGCATGACATGCGGCCGATGTCAAAGCAACACAAAATGCTGAGCCTGCTGTGGTGTGTTTGCCGAAAGTTGGTGAGCATCCTGTATTAGGAAATAATTCACTATAGCTTCGCTAGCTGAGTTTAATTTTTTTATATTCAGAAATTGTTATAAAATCAATATTTGTTTCCCAAAAGTTTCTCTGTGCTCTGTGCATATGCTCTATAAGAAAATTACTCTTGAGTCTAAAAAATTTGGGTCTTTCATTTGTTTAAAAAGCGGTGCACGATTACCACCAGATATGACTAAAGCAGGTATTAGGCGAAGCAAATATTTGCTATTTTTCAATACAGATTTTATTTTGTGCAAATAAAAATCGTACCAAAAATAGCAAATATTAGCGTCGTCTAATACCTGCTTAACGCTTAAACCGTAGCCACTACTACTTTCCTCTTCATCCAAAAAGCGCGCATAATAAAAGAACTCTCAGCTCTACAAGCAAATGCTCTGAATAAAGGACCTCTTTTCAACCGCAGCTCGGAAAAATGCAACGAACAACCCTCCATCATCTAAGAGTACCTGCTTCAAATCTCCTTGTGACGAGCTTCCAACTGAGATTAGGAGAGAACTATACTAGCTAATTGCAAAGTTGCCTTGTTTATTCGCTCAAGGCTATTTAAACTATTCCGAATTAATAGCTTAGAGTTAAGGTGAAACTCCGTGCTCGAGTTTTGTCCAAATTTTACAAGGTAATTTTCTCGAAAATCATTAAGATTACAAGTGTAAAACTTTGATCGATTGTTTGCACTACCGACGCATGCATAGAGTAGCAATTCGGGCCCTATTTATTAAATGGAAGCTGAGATTTTTACGCTCAAAATCGTCAAGTGACATGAAACCTAACCTGAAAATTGTACAAAATAAAGCCACCGTCCCGATTCACCTCAAATAGATTAAATCCAAATTATATAATTTATCACACATCATTGAACTCTGTATCCAAGAGCTGCTGTCCTGGCTAGCAATCGCTATCATTTTGCATTCCGGGAAACTACTGATCCCGAGGGCCCATTTGTGTTTTTGTTTGATTAGGCAGAAAAAGTTCTGCCACTTCCAGCAAAACGATATTCTCATCACACTTCACACAGCACAGAATGGCAGGCTGATTATATACGAGCAGAATATACATATATATGTGTAGATTTACTGTAACCGAGAAACCAACAGAAAACAGCTCCGGAAAAGCACTTGTGGGTCGTCCTGGACACGCATGGCCATTTGCCCTGTTCTATTGCCCTCATCAAGCATCTGTTGGCACTGTTGGCTCGGGCTTAGGGTAGCAAGCAAGTAAATGAGCGACATTCAGCTCAGCTGCACAGTGGCTTAGAGGGTGCTGAAATGGATTAGAATTCGGAAATTGGCTTCTTTTCAATCACGTAGAAATAAAATATGTACTACAGTTGTGAATCGATCTCACATTACACGCTGTGGGTTTACTTCCCACATGCGTGACTGAATATGTGCCATACGCTGTCATCATTTGCTGGTCCTTCTACTAGTACCAGCTGTATTAAAATAGTGTCAACAGCCACGAAAACGGTCTCACACCATGTAGTGTTAATGAATGCCTAGTGGTTTTAAATTTCTCCCAGGAACCATCTTAACATTTCCATTAAACACCTGTCACGTTTATTAACTTCTGGACGACATGTATACAACCAGTTTAAATATACCAACGTACGTATGACATATCAAAAAATTATTTCTACCACAAAGAAGTGCAAAAAAAAAAACAAATCAACCAGAAACTGGCCTTTGTCTAGCTGGAGCATCATTCCGGAGTTCACACTGAAAACGCTTATCAGCATAAACTTCCACCCCAGGCCTGGAGTGCCTCTTTTTGAGCAACGCACTGGAAATACATGGAAATCCTCTATATTCGCATTTTCCATCGACGGTTTTTTTTTTCTCCCCACAAAGGACATTCTACATAAAAGCGAGTTACAAGCAACGGAATGAACGAAACGAAAAAAAAACAGCTTCTATACAGTGGGGCATTTTCCGTGCCATTTGCTATCGAAGCAGATCGTGCAGCTTATCCTTGCACAGCCTCTGCAGGTTCAAAAAGCTACTGCTTGGGAGGAGCGAAACAGAGTGAGTGGCAAAGATATGCTGCTGCTGGTACTGGGCAAAGCATATTGTTCTTTTCGGCACCGACTTTCGCCCCTTTTTCACACACACACAAAGAACAGTAACCAATTTGATGGCAATTTCAACCACAAGTAGACTACCGAGGAAAAATACCAATTTGTTGGCCATTGAGATTTGAAATGGACAGAATCGAGCTGCTTCTACTAATTATAATTGTTTGCGTTCAGCTATATTAAACACATTTTGAAACATTTGAACCCTGCCAATTGGAGTAAAATTTCGAGTTTGATCTTTTTTGTGTTCAATCTTCACAGAGTTCAGAAGATGCTGATTGCACATTTCGAGGCTTGAGTCCACTGTGAGCCTTTCGTGGGTGAAGACATAGAATACACAAGTCGATACCTGTGGTAAAAGTACGATCAAGGACAAAAGCTTATTCTATAAGCTAGAAAGATATTGAGTGGATATTAAGTAAAACCAAAAATTAGCCAACATAATGACAAGGTGGATGTAGGAAGTAATGAAATGGCCTCCTCCCCGGAATTATAGGTAAAAACTTTACATTCTGCTTCCACAGACGATCACACAGAATCGATGCGACCTTCCGTTGCATAGTCTGAAATAGTAAAAGCAAAGCACAGCAAAGCCTTGGTGCTTCATTCCGATTCGGAACTCGACCTTCTGTTTATTCTACACAGACTTCGCAGCCAAATGTTGAGTGTACAAAACAATTGCAAGGCTAGCGCTACGATCCTACTGACACTGGCATTTCTCCTGAGTCGAGACTCGAACCTGCAACGACTGGCTTGTAAGGCCATCATCAGACCTCGAGACCAGCTGGGAGGGTTTGAAATAGTCTCTTCTCCAATTTTGCTTCACCAGTGCATTTAACTCACCTATTAGTTAGCTCCCATAGGAGAATAGTATATTCTTCCACATTTCTCCACGATATTCGACACCTTATTTTTCATGGAAAAAACTTCTGTCGCATGACCTAAGTCGAGTAAATTAATAACGGGAGCACGGCTACGTAATCGTATAAGTTTTCATTTTCGTAGTAATTAGAAACGAAGGGCTAGAAAAAGAAAGCGAGAAAAATCGGAAAACAAAATAGTTTCTCTGTGAGTTTTCAGAAGGGTAGCATTTAGCTGGGATGATTTAATAAATTCATCTGGGTTCGACAACGATTGCAGTACAGACCGCGGATCTTTTCTTCCTAAATTTACAGAGACTTGACTTCAGTATTATGAGCCCCTGGCGAAGTTATAGCCTGCGCACAAGATCTAGGTATGCAAAAAACAGACCTAGGCTGGAAATTAAAGCATAGTAAATCGTTGAAAAGAACATAATGTAACAAGGTAGATAATTCACAACCCCGCAAGATCTACGAGAAGATGTTTTCGAGATACCACAGACATCGGACTTGTTTAAGCAGCGAGGAACATAAGTATTCCGGGTAAAATTTAGTAACACGCATTTAAGTAAAACATAAACAAGAAGATATAGGATATTTTATATCAATACGATGGGATAAGTTATTTCAAGCAGTTTAAATAAAGATACAGTGCTTTTCGATTTTATCACGATCAAAAAAAAAATTGCCGTGAATTTAGCAAAACCGTGAATTTAGCGAAATGATAAAAATTGAATTTTTTGTGTTGGATTCAGTTTAAATTTATGATATTTTGAGTAAAATGATGCACATTCACAGTTGAATGGAATATAAGTATAAGATACAAAGGAATAAATGAGAAAAGGTTAGTTTATGATATTTTTCTCCATTGAATTTTTGCGGACTTTTTCACGGCTGTTATACATGCAATATCAATACGATTTATACTGCTCATTCTTTAGCATAGCTAGCAGAGTTTAATGCTTGTTTGTGTGAAATTGTGGAACAGCCTAATTTTATAATTTTCAAATCCACGCTCTATGAGGACCAAACTATAGGGCTATTTGAGTTGTTAACAGATCTTTTTCTCAACTGCTCGAATAATACGTAATTTTCGCTTCAAAGTCAATAAAATACGTATTTAACGGTTCATTTTTCTCAAAATTATGACACAAATTATTTGTAACAGATATGGCACTTGGTTGCCTCAGAAAATTGATCAAATAAATTGAGTTTACAAAACTATACACATGCAAGGACACAAGGCACTAGTGAAAATTATGTTTTGAATACATTTTCTGCAACTGGACGTACATTATTCTTGATTTTAAGTTTTCTTTTTAAAAATCGTGATTAAAACGTGAGAAAGTGAATTTGGCGAGTAGTGATGTAAATGACTATTGATAAAAGTGAAAAGCACTGTATAATCGAACAGCTACTGAAAGATTTTCTAGTTAAATTTAACTATATTATTGATCAATTAAACTAACAAAATTGATACAAGAATAAGTCCTAAGAAAAATCACCTAATTTTTTACATGTACCTGGGTTCTCAGTTGTTTATTTATTTATTTATTTATTTATTTATTTGGTATATTCACCAACAGGCAGGCAGGTGCCCAAATTGTGTAACTTAAAACTAACAATTAAAATATCTTCAGAGAGTCAATACAATATTACATATTACAAACAATATAACATTTGAACTAGTCAGATCTTGAAAAAAAATAAACGATATCGCCGACGAAGAAGCGTTCGAGGTAAATTAAAGTCAAATAGAGCAGATACTCTGTTGAACAACCTTTGGAGACCAACCATTGCGCCAAAAATGCTGTAGTTAGTTCGTTGAGCAGGCAGTCGTAGCATCGAATTGTTTCGCAGAGCACGAGGTCGCACGTTTATATTTACTTGTTCCAAAAGAGCGGGACAGTCTATGCGGCCTTGTAAAAGGTCACTGGTGAACAATGCCCTGGCTGTTTCTCTACGGACAGACAGAAGCTCCAAACGAATTAATGAGCAGCGGCTTTCATAGCTTGGTAGACGGAAGCGATCCGTCCATGGCAGTTTACGAAGAGCGAATCTCAAAAAGCGCCGTTGAACTGATTCTATTCTTTCCACGCCATTGTTGTAATGAGGAGTCCAGACAACCGAGCAGTACTCCAGTATAGAGCGAGATAAAGCGCAATACAATGATTTAAGGCAGTAGATATTCGTAAAGTCTTTAGCGATCCTGAAGATGAATCCCAGAACTCTAGAGGCTTTGTCGACAGTGAATGAAATGTGAGGCTTGAAAGTGAGCTGGGAATCCAAAATTACCCCCAAGTCTTTAACTTGGTTTACGCGCTCGATCTCAGTTCCTAGCAAAGCGTATTTGTAGTGTATAGTCTGTTTTTTTCGCGAAAATGATATAATCGAGCACTTGGATGGATTAACTTGGATACGGTTCAGATGGCACCAATCGGCAAAAACATCTAGCTGACGTTGAAGAAAGTGACAGTCTTCAATTGTGTGAACTTGTAGAAAGAGTTTGAGGTCATCCGCGTAAGACAACCGTGGTCCTTTAATGACTAGGTTCACGTCATTAAAATAGAGCAGAAAGATTAGCGGTCCTAAGTGACTTCCCTGCGGTATTCCAGACGTAGCGTCAAAATAAGAGGATTGGCAATCCCTAATAGCAACGGTTAGACGGCGACCGGTAAGGTACGATTGAAACCATAGTAAAAGATTCCCGTTGATTCCAAGATTGTCAAGTTTTGCAACGGCTATGCGATGATTCAGTTTATCGAAGGCAGCTGTCAAGTCAGTGTAAATAACATCCGTCTGAGCACGTTTCGCCATACTGTCACTGATGTACGAAGTGAGGCAAAGTAAATTGGTGGCGGTGGAGCGACCGGCTGTGAATCCATGTTGGTCAGTGCTTATGAAAGCTTTGCAGTGAGCGAGCAAAGGCTCCATGATAACAAGCTCGAACAGTTTGGCAACAGCACAGAGCGATGTGATGCCACGATAATTGCTCACATCGTTTTTGTTTCCCTTCTTGTGTACTGGAAACATGTACGCCGATTTCCAGCAGGACGGGAAGACGCCGAAAGCGACAGATAGCTGGAAAACATGCAGAAGCGGAGATATTAGGTTATCAATCTGCGTTTTAAGAAACGTCGACGGAATCCCGTCAGGACCTGGGTTTAATGAAGCTTTGAGTTTGCAGCAGGCTCTAGAAATCATTGTCGCGTCTAAATGAAAAGTGTTCAAAGTTTGACCGGACTGTGGGGTATTACTGGCGGCACGTTCGACGTGATGATCGCTCAGTGTCTCGTCAGTGAACACGCTGGCAAATTTTTCGGAGAAAAGCTGACAGATGTCCTGCGGGGTGGTTGCTTACTTACCGTTGAATGTCATACAAGAGGGTATACCACCTTCATGTCGTTGTTGATTGACGAACCGCCAAAACTGCTTGGGACGAGCCTTGAGCTTTCTCTGTAAATCTTGATGATATCGGAGAAAGCATCGTTTCGCAACACTTTTGTAGGTGTGGTTGATTCTCACGTAATGACGTTTTAGGGACAGTGTACGGTGCTTAGTAAATTTTTTCAAGGAAGCTCTCTTCTGGGATTTCAACTGCCGAAGTTCTCTTGTTTGCCACGGCTGTCGGGGAGCAGGATGCTGGCACTTCTTTGGGACGTGGGACGATGGCGTAGGCCAATACGTTGGAGAAAGTTTGAGCGGCGACATCGGCATCGACGGAGTCAAAAATAGAGTTCCAGTCGAGCTCGGAGAAAAAATCAGCGATTTTCTGGTGATCAGCCTTGCGGAAGTCGTAAGATACGGTAGCAGATGCAGTGTCAAGGTCGCGTTTCGATTCGGCGTTTATAGTCACGAATAATGGTGGGTGGTGGGGGACTATTTTAACCAATGGAGCAGGGGCCTCGCATAAATATGGGGCCGTGTCCTGGGCGCTCACAAAGCAGAGGTCTAGAATGCGGTTGTTCTGGTTGGTGATATGGTTAATTTGAGTGAGTGTGGCTGAGCTATAGCAATCCAGAAGTAAAGCTGCGATAGGATGGATGCTCGAATGATCCAAGTCCGGAAAGAAAAACCCGTCTCGAAATTCTCTCCATGAAATCCGGGGAAGATTGAAATCGCCGAACACCATAACTTCGTCTGTTGGTTTTGCAGTTTCCAACACTGAGAAGACTGATTGACAATGAGCAACAATCAATTCACGCTCATGTACTCGATCCTGAGGTATGTACAGAGCGCAGAGAAACAACTTACGATCGCCCAGTTTGATCGCTGTCCAAACTTGTTCCAGGCTCAAACAGGCAGCATCCACTAAAATTTTGGCTTCGAACTTGGAATTAACAGCCACGAGAACGCCACCACCAGTAGATTTGCGACTATTATCGGAGCTCCTATCACAACGGAAAACCTCGTAGTCATTTCCAAACACCTGACGAGAAAGTGTGCAGGAATCCAGCCAAGTCTCCGTAAGGACTATGATATCGTAGCAAAGATCCGAGATGGCAACGCGGAAATCATCAACAACGCTGTTCATACCGCCGACATTTTGGTAGTACACGGTGACCTCTTGGTGGCGGCTAGAAAGCAGGCTGCTTGTTGGTCGTGTTATCGAAGTGCCGGAAACGCAGCTGAAATGCGAAGCGGTATCAGGCATCGATTGGGACGAGTTATAATTATACTTGCCTGCTGAAGCAGGTTGGAAGACCCCCGATCCACATCTGCCCTCAGGACCGAGACGACTGTGGTGAGCGCTGGCTGCAATAGGCGCGACTGGGGCAGAGGAACCGGGGGCTTCCATATTGCTTTCCACATTGCGTCCCGGTTGCAGCTGCATTCCAATATTGGAGGCCTCGTTATCGACGCTGAAATTTAAAAAGGTGTCGGGGAGCAAAGAGCAATCGAAACGCGCCTGAGTCGGATACTTGCTTGAGACAACAGGCTGGAAGACCCCCTCTGTTGCTCTGAACTCAGTACCGGGACGGCTCTGTTGGCGAGAACATTGACGAAGATCGGAGAGATTATCGATTCGCGAAGATGGTAGAAGAAGTAGAACCGTTGTTGCAAGCATATACGCACACAATACAAATACAAATACAAATTGTATTTTAAACGCTAATGACTAAAGGGTTTGCCAGTAAATTAATTAATCATTTCGTTGGAATTCAGTCAGGATGAACAGCTGATCTGAAAAAGCCGTAAAATTACGAATGACGACCTGCTAGTTAAAGTTTTTTGTAACTTCTGGTTGAGTAATCTTTTATCAATTTCATACACCCTGATTTTTCCTGTTTACCTTCCAATAACCAGTTGAATTAAAACTATTTTCAACATTTTAATGAAATGTCTGAGTATCTATTTTAAGATTTGTTGAATGTTCTGGTGCCCTTCTGATTTTCTTTTTCCCTCCGAATCCAACTAGCTTTTGTTAAAGCACGCTTTACTAATCGCAGTTTGAGTGTCCTTTTTTTATTTTTTGAAACCACAAAAAAAAATTAACGTATATTCTGAGGTACAACTTCTCCAGAACATTTTTTTTAATTTTCATAGAGATTTGATCAATAGGGAGATAGATAGCTCGTCACAGCTTTATAAGCTAAACTTCAAACCTTTAACGCGATTATCTTAAAATGGTGTTTTGCTAAAATTACTTTACTGCCCATACGGATTTTCATCACTTTTGAGATAAACCACAGAAACTTCTGCACATTACTCTCGGAAAATCACAAGAAAAAGTTATGTTTATAGCTAAAATGATGAAAAAATATTAATTTAGGTCAGTCACATGTTACAAATCAACGCAACACAGGCACAGAGCTGTAAATAATTATTAAAAAATTATAGTAGATTTCATTAAAAGATCAATTTTAGTGTACTAATCGGAACAATAATAACCTTTCGGCATATAAAGTTATTTTTCCATATATTTTTACCTCGATGAATGAATGTTTTAAATTTTTGTTTTTTGATTGAATGTTTATGGGCAGTTTACTGGTTTACACGCAGATTTTTCCTATGCTACTTCAAAAGTGATAACGAAAAACTCTCCCTTTTGTAACAATTTTGTTATTAAACAAGCAGTAACATTTTTCTCCATTTAAAAAATGTTACTGTTACTTTCTTTAATCTTCAATTAATCCGGTGTGCGTGTACACCATGGTCTTTTTCACGCAAGAGATGCGTTCCAAATTCGAATGAGCCCGCGTAAAACAGACTTTTATTGAGTTGAAAATTAAACTAAGAAACAATCCTGAAGCCTCGTTTGAATTTCAGAATTTTTTGGCTTGAATACCAAGACTAAAATACGTTATATTTAATTTCCAGTATTTCAACCAAAAACTCTGAATTTTTCGAAAACGGATACGTGATTATTTTTGGCTTTAAACGGAAAATGTTATTGAAATGAGGTTGATACCTTGCACCGTCATTGAGTTATTGAAAACCCGCGTAAAAACAGACCTAATTTCATTATTTGTTCGTCGTCAAAAGCTGACAGGAATGGTTTTTCCTTTGTTAAACAGTACGTAAAAGTTGGCGATCACGAACAGTAAATTACGTTCTCTCTCTGCTTTCTCTCTCTCTCTCTCTACTTTCTCTCTCTCTCTCTCTTTCTTTCTCTATCTCTCTCTCTGATTTCTCTGTCTCTCTCATTCTCTATCTCTCTCTCTCTCTTCTTTCTCTCTCCTTTCTCTCTCCTTTCTCTCTCTCTCTCTCTCTCCTTGCTTTCTCTCCTTTCTCTCTCTTCTTTCTCTCTCTCTCCTCTCTCTGTATCTCTCTCGCTCCCCCTCTCTTTCCCTTCCTCTCTCACTCCCTCTCTCTCTCTCTCCCTCTCTCTCTCCCTCTCTCTCTTTATCTATCTCTTTCCCTCTATCTTTCTCTCTCTTTCCCTCTCTCTCTCTCTCTTTCCCTTTCTCTCTCTCCCTTTCCCTTTCCCTCTCTCTCTCTCTCTCTCTCTCTCTCTCTCTCTCTTTCTCTATGTTTCTATGTTTCTCGTTGTCTCTCTCTCTCGTTATTTCTCTCTCTATCTCTCTCTCTCTCTCTCACTTTCGCTCTCTAACTCTCTCTCTCTCTCTCTTATTTTCTCTCTCTCGCTTGTTCTCTTTTTCTCTCTTTCTCTCACCTTTTCTCTCTCTTATTTTCTCTCTCGCTTGTTCTCTTTTTCTCTCTTTCTCTCACCTTTTCTAAATTTATAACAACAAAACTACTGTGTTCGTCACGGTGATGATGATGGATTTTTTTTCTTTCATTATTGTTGTTGTAGCTTTAAAAATAATAGAAAGAGACTACAATAGCTTGAGCCTCGCGCGCGGTTATCAGATATAAATGATTTCTTTTAGCAAATTCAAATTGTTATTTGAATGCTTAGAGAAAATCATGAAATAGTTGTGGTTGGTCTGGCTGAAGGTCATGAAAACCCTGTACTAGTTTTGTGTGCTCTATGAATCAAGTATACAGTTTTTGAAGAAGTTTATATCTGGAGGTAAAATCAGTTGGTTTTTTTTGTTTTGTATAACTGATTAAAATGTGATCACATTAATTATCTATAGATAAATCGTCCAGCTCAAACCTTTGTAGGGGTATGTGGCGGGACCATCATCATCATCATCATCATCATCATCATCACCTTCTCTCTTTTTCTTGGTCTATCTTTCTTCCTATCTCTCCAATGCGGATGTATTTTATTTCATTTCTTATTTGGAAAATTCCAATTTTTGGTATTTTATTATGGTGTCATATATCCAGGAATTATTTTCAATCGTTTCTTCCTCAAATTTCTAATAATTTTCCCAAGACTATAAATTAGTAATAAAGCCCACCAAAACCTTTTTTTTCTAAGAACAACCAAAGCATAGCTATTCACTTTGTTTCCCAAACACGAACTTTCCAAAGATACAAACTAATTATTATTACAGATTCCCACTAGTCCCCAAACGATTAACAAATCCTTAACATTCCTACCAGTTGTACACTGAAAATATATTTTAGTTTATTCCACGGAAACGTATGTGATATACAAAACCTTTTGTTGTTTTCTGCAACGAAACCAATGCGTAATAAATATAAAGGTACTTTCGTCAGAACTGTCAAAACTTTTACAGATTTATATTCGTATACGTGACGAAAGGTTTTAAAAATAAACGCAATCAATCGTACAAACAAATGCTGCATAATGTAAATAGTACGAGAAATCAGTAAGCTCACGCAAATAATTCGTATAAAGAACGCTGCGTTATGTAAATAGTACGAAAAATTATTAAGTTTACGCATATAATTCGTAAAAAGAACGCTGCATAATGTAAATAGTACGAAAAATAAGTAAGCTTACGCAATAATGTCTACATTATACGAAAATCAAAAATGAAAGAGAGAAAAAGAGAGCTGGATTGATCATCACCGGTTTGCCACAACGCGATTCTAGTTCTATCAATTGCGAGAGAGCGACGACGCGCGCCTTCCAACTTAAACCCAGAGACGTACAACAAATGTTCACGAAAGTTATTTCAATACGAAACCTGAGCGAAGGGTACATGTATCGCGGCGGTTCTATCGATGCGAAAGTGATGTTGTTCCAGAAGCGTATAAATGTTCTCTACCTCAGCATGGGGAAGCAACGGATTCGGACCAAGAGTGGAGGAGTGGAACTCACGACCATCTGCTTATCAAAGCGGACTCTGTAACCATGTGGCTACCAACTCTGTTTATACGAAATCAAAAATAACAGAACACCTACAAGTAATTACTCGTTGTTATCCACGTTCATACGAAAGTACATTGGTGAATTGGACAAATTATGCAGTTGCAGTTCTATTCGATAACTTGCAATACGAATGTTCTATAAAAATCAACAAAAGTGTTGTACACTCTACAAAAGCCATGTTTACGAAATGTGCGTGAGTGGAATAACGAAAAAATATTTGCAGTGTGGTATATCTTTAATGAGTATAGGTACTTTCGTCAGAACTGTCAGAATGGTTGCAGATCTCTATTCGTATACGTAACGAAAAGTTCAAGAAATGAACGCAATCAATCGTACAATCAAACGCTGCATAATGTAAATAGTACGAAAAATTAGTAAGCTTACGCAATAACATGTACATTATACGAAATCAATAATAACAGAACACAAAAATTTCGTTAAAGTAAATACTCGAGTTTTCGTTTTTTTTTGTTCGTTGTTATCCACGTTCGTCGGAAAGTACATTCGTGAATTGTACAAATTATGCGTAAAGTTGCAATTCTATTCAATAACTTGCAGTACGAATGTTCTATACATCCAGCAAAAGTGCTGTACAATCTATGAATGTCATCTTTACGAAATGTGCGTGCAGAGAATAACGAAAAAATATTTTCAGTGTAAGAACATGTGCAACAGTTAATCTGGGTCATGCTTATTCACAACCAATAAATCATTCCCAACCTCGCAAGTTGCATAACCGAGGTGCATGGACCCGGCAAATGCATTAGTTTCCCATTCCACAGTAAAAGGTGCCGTCACACGGTCGCTAATACACCACTGCAATAGTTTCTAAGTCATAGTTGATCGTATGAAGCATTTTTTCATAGGGAACTATGTCATAGTTTTCGTGCTTCGCGTGGCAGCACCAGTAGAGAGTCAAATTACATGACCTCACACCATATCCAGAACCTATCCCAAACCTTAATGCCATGCGCGCAAATAGCTAGAACAGTAAACAAATAACATACAGGCTAACTGCGCTTGCGCTAGCCCCGCAATTGTCCTGTACTCTTAACAGTTGGCTGCGAAGTCTGTGTAATATATACAGAAGGTCGAGTTCCTTTACGGAATGTAGCACCAATGCTTTGCTCTTTTCAAACGAAGTTATCCAAGAGGAAGCGAGAAACAAATAACACGGTGAAGGAAAAAAAAGGAGATATTTTTTAGGAAAATTTGTAAAAAAACTGCGTAAATTCCGGAATCCGCGTAAAAAAACCGCGTAAATTTCGGAATCCGCGTAAAAAAAAACGCGTAAATTCCGGAATCCGCGTAAAAAGAATCCCGCGTAAAAAAACCGCGTAAAAAGCGACCTTAGTGTATTTGGCTTGCTTTTTGACGACACTCTCACTGTCACTGGACTTTTTTTTTTCTCGCTTGTTTTCCGTCGGTCTAGTTCCGCCACTGTTGTGGCCAATCACCGACGCCCAGGGAGGCGACTCCACACCCAGGACCCTAACTCACGACCCGTTTATTAACGGACCGGCGCCAACGGCTTTACTTCTTCATGCGATGGAAGGCGTGATCCCAGAGATTTTTCGCCTCAGAAAATCTCCCGGTGTCGGCTAGGATTGAATCTAGACCAGTTTGGTTGGTTGTGAGTGGATCACGCCACCTCACAACCATCGACACCTATGTCAGCGGTGGGATTCGAACCCAGGCGTCGAGCGTGGTTGGCGGAGACGTTACCAACCACACTAGGCCCCCGCTTGTCACTGGACTTGTTTGTTGCCAAAATAATCATATACGCTGTCGAAAAACCAAAAATTAAGAGCACGGTTTGAACTTCTTTTTTCTTTCCAATCCAATTTCAACCTTTTTGACATAAAATGCAAATGCAATTTGTATCTGTCTAATTTGAGTGCAAGTCGTCGTAGCCTGCATACAAACTTTTATCAAAGATATTCCTTTTTGTCTCGGTGTTGTTTATTTTTCGCCCTCTTTGGGGCCGTTCAATAATAACGTAAGCATATTTTTCCACTTTCCCCGCTAATTTCACAAACTTTCATTATTTATTAACTTCGAATTGATCATTAGGTTTGTTCCACTTAGTATTTGGCTGTTTCCTTTTATTCACTGCAGCGCCTCTAGTTGTTGTACCGAGAAACTAATGATAGCGTTTTGATCTGGAAGGTTTGTTGTGAGAATTTCATCAGAATTGGTGCACGCGTTGAAAAGTTAGTTTAAGATCGCCAAGGCTCTCAAGCTACCGAAATCGACTGTGCATACCATGCACAAATGTTACCGGGATACTTTGACGATGGAAAGCGCTAAGCAAACCAAACGTAGAAATGGAACATTGGGCTGAAAATACGAACGATGGCCATCAGGTCAGTCCAGAAAAATGCTGGGGTCCGTGATTTGGCGAAAAGGTTCAATGAAGCGCTTAGTACAGTTCATCGAATCTGTATGCGTGAAGGAATATGGTCGTATCATGCCAGCAAACAACCCTACAGGAGGCTGAATCAGAATCTGGTTGCCAAATTCCGAGCAAGAAAGCTATACCAGTAAGTTCTGACAAAGTACAACGGCTGTATTTTGATGGACGATGAAACATACGTCAAAATGGACTTTACTAACCGTAGAGGGAATGCTCCAGATAAGTTCAAATTTGTTTTCGCGGATAAATTCGCTCGCAAGTTGATGATTTGGTAGCCGTGGAAAGGAGAAAAAAGTTTACTTAACTGGATCAACCATGAATGGACAATTTTACAAGTAGAAGTGTTTCGGGAGATAGTTTTTCCATTCATCCAGTCACACGAAGGCCCCATGAAGTTCTGGCCCGTTCTAGCTAGCTACCACTACGTCCGGGATGTATTGGAATGGTACAAGCAGAATAATATTGATGTAATCCAACAAACAGCCACAGTTTCGTCCCATCGAAAGATATTGGGCAATAGTTCAGCGTAAATTGAAGAAGTGTGGCAAATCAATTAAAACATCATATAATATGGCGCAGTGGAGGGAAAAATTGGCCTATCGGTTGATGTTGCCACTGGACAGAAATTTATTGGAAGTATTCGAGAATTCATCAGAACAGCAGACAAATATTTTTTCTTGTATTTGTTCCTTGAAGTTTAATAAAAACCCTGAAAAAACATATTCCTACCAAATTTGTACGTTGTTTCCTCATGGAGAAATCGGAAATTGTAAGCGGCCAAATTCTAAATGAAACAAACCTTATTTATAATAAAAGTTTAAAATAAATTTATACACACCTACTTCGAATTAGCTGACAAATGGATGAATGGTATAACAAAGGTACGTTTCACCGCTAAGTGGATTAGTTTTGGTTAGCTAAACAAATTTGAAGCGTATTTTCATTCTTCCATCTCTTGCAAACAGGTATAAACCTCTTAATCTCGAAGTCCTCATGCGCTTGACTCTTCCTTGAATTTCAACATTGAAATTTGCATTTCGAAGCTAACTTCACATTAAAATAATGGACGAAATCCGCTTATTGGATGTTCATCAAAAAGATAATCGGACCATAATCCCCTGTTAGCTAATCTACGAAATGTATCCCCACTTAGCAGTACAGTCCAAATTTGTTTTGAAAATCCCGCCAAAAAAATTTCCCCAACGGCAATATGTTTGACCGATTGCTGACAGTATGCTCACGCAACGGTAATAAACTGCCCAACCCCGGTCTTAAATTACCCTACCGTGGGATGCAATCGGGATGGACCGATCTGTTACCTCGTGCCTGCCAGAGCCACATAATAAATCAGAGCTGCCTCGGCTGTACCAAGCAGCATCCGGCGACAAGCATCGAGAATTACTGGAACTGTTGAGATACGAAGAAAACGTGACCGAATTATTCAAGCAGACTTCCAATCCGAAAAGTGATTTCGGTCACATTCCCGGCCGAGATATTGCCTGATGATTTCAGAGCTTTTCTGTCCTAGCTAGCTTGCACAAATTCCACCAACCCAGTAACGAATGCCTTCGCTGCGTTATCTCTTTTATGATGCTGTACATTCATCACTCTTATCCCTGCTATCCATTTTTATGCACAGCAAAGTGGCGCATTTCACGTGCTTCCGGTTGGAAAAAAAAGCAGCACGGAATAAACGAGACACATTCCCGCACGAGAACAAATGATAAAGTGATAAAGCCGCTGAAGGCTTAATCCTGCTAATTTTTCGTAATGCTCTACCACGATCCACCGCTCGGTGATGTTGGTGATGTGGTCCGTGTTTCTAATTTTACCAACGGTGCAGAAAAGTGGTGAGCCTGGCAGTCCTTCACAGATACATGGCCACAGTTTGAAGTCTGATGCTGCTTTCAAATGGAACAAGCCCACAGGGAGTTTGCAGCAAAAAAAAAAAAAACATCGAGATACGAAACTCCTTTACTGACCGAAAAATTTGTTGAGCGGCTTTGCGAGTATTAGTGGGGGTTTGCTCTGCCGGTCGCCGCCTCCAACAGTGTTGCATCAACAATATCAACCAAAAACCGAAGCGACCAGTCGTGCTGCTGGGGAATGTGAAAATTGCTGGAAGTCTGTGACCGAGTTTCTCCTAGCTGTGCCTTTGTGCGTCAATTGAACAGCAACCAAAAATCCGGATTAAAAGCCTCAACCTCCAGCTCTCCAGAGTATACGAATATCGCACGCCATTCGGGTCGCGATATTTTTTTTTCTTCTCGTCAACACCCCGACAAGCGGAAAAACTTTCCGAATATCGCTGGAGTAACAAAAGACAGAAGAGGCTTGCACGCAACAAACGCCAGGCGGTGTCATGCGGATTATACGAACAGCGAAAGTGCTTTGAAGTTGTCAGTGGGTGACGACGATGCCGACATCGACATCACCGTGAAAAACCGTAATATGCTTCGGCAGGTGCGGTCGTAAAGGGGGTTTTCTTGTTAAGTGGTAATTAAAAACCTTCCATGCCAAGGCATGTGAACTTTGCCGTGAGTTTCACGGTGGGCTCGTAGGGTGGAAATTGCTCGCAAACAAATGCAAATCGTGTGTAGCAAGCAATCGACTGGAAAAGCGGGCTAACATAAGTTTGGGAAGTAAATCAAACTCGTGTTGATTTTCTCCGTAAAGTTGCCGTGAAGCGCTAGGCGAAAAAGTCAATTGGACCCACCGGCGTTCGGTGCGTGAAATTCGTTTTCCCGCTACGTGAGCCGGAAAATACAAATCGCTCAATCTGCTTTTTGTACGTTCGCAAGAAACTAGCGAAGCGTGATACATTCTGGGCAGCAGCAAACGTACCTATTGTGTAACGCTGCGGCTTAACTACGGCAGAGTAGCGTGCGAGCTACCGGGAGCGATAACGAAAATCAGAAGACGTGTACTTTTGGCATTAAATTCGTGAATCGAAACTGATACCGGCTGAGCGGAAACATTTCATTTCGCAGTGCTGCGTTGTAATAGGATTTGATTTTTTTCGTGCGATAATGTTCGAAATGAATGACAAACATAAAGTAGATTTGCTCGGCAGGTAGACTCCAACGGAGCTTAATTCTTAATTTTCGCTCCAGCTTAATCACAGTCTGAAGCCTGTTCCGGAGCAAACTATTGATTTCCATACAAATGATATTTGATTTTTGAACCTCGATTATTGCGTGCTCTTTATTGGTTTCTTACATTTGCCTGATGCCTTTTTAATTTTCAACGGTTTTGTTTTAAATTGTTACTACACTATTTTGTCATTTAGCTTCGAAATTCCAAGATATCAACTCATTAGGTTCTTAATAATATATTTTTAATAATGTTATAAATGTAACACTTCAAAATAGGACTTTTCGTTTAAGCTCTGGAACTTTTGACTTTCGAGTTTTTCGGCTTATCAAGTTGGTTTTTTTAACGTTCTTCCTTTATGTGGTTGATTTTCAACATTTCCACTTACAAAATATTTTGAATTTCCCGTTCTTCGTTTTGTGACTTTTAAACTTTTTGACACACGATTTTAAACACACAATCTTTTAACGTTTTAAACTTCGACTTTCGACTATTAACCTTTCTATTTTTCGATCTACGAATAAAATAGACATTTCGACATTTCTACATATCTTGAACCCTAAAATTTAAACCTTGAACCTTGAACTTTGACCCTTGAACCTTGAATCTTGGATTTTAAACCTTGTACCTTGTATCTTGAACCTTGAACATTGAAATTTGAACCCTGAACCTTGAACCTTGAACCTTGAACCTTGAACCTTGAACCATGAACATTGAAACTTGAAACTTGAAATTTGAACCTTGAACCTTGAACCTTGAACCTTGAACCTTGAACCTTGAACCTTGAACCTTGAACCTTGAACCTTGAACCTTGAACCTTGAACCTTGAACATTGAAACTTGAAATTTCAACCTTGAAATTCGAACTTTGAACCTTGAATCTTGAACCTTTAACCTTGAACCTTGACCCTTGAGCCTTGAACCTTGAGCCTTGAACCTTGAACTTTGAACCTTGAACTTTGAACATTGAACCTTGAACCTTGAACCTTGAACCTTGGACCTTGGACCTTGAACCTTGAACCTTGAACCTTGAACCTTGAACCTTGAACCTTGAACCTTGAACCTTGAACCTTGAACCTTGAACCTTGAAACCTTAAACCTTGAACCTTGAACCTTGAACCTTGAACCTTGAACCTTGAACCTTGAACCTTGAACCTTGAACCTTGAACCTTGAACCTTGAACATTGAAACTTGAAATTTCAACCTTGAAATTCGAACTTTGAACCTTGAATCTTGAACCTTTAACCTTGAACCTTGACCCTTGAGCCTTGAACCTTGAGCCTTGAACCTTGAACTTTGAACCTTGAACTTTGAACATTGAACCTTGAACCTTGAACCTTGAACCTTGGACCTTGGACTTTGAACCTTGAACCTTGAACCTTGAACCTTGAACCTTGAACCTTGAACCTTGAACCTTGAACCTTGAACCTTGAACCTTGAACCTTGAAACCTTAAACCTTGAACCTTGAACCTTGAACCTTGAACCTTGAACCTTGAACCTTGAACCTTGAACCTTGAACCTTGAACCTTGAACCTTGAACCTTGAACCTTGAACCTTGAACCTTGAACATCGAAACTTGAAATTTGAACCTTGAGCCTTGAACCTTGATCCTTGAAACTTGAAACTTGAATCTTGAACCTGGAACCTTGAACTTTGAACCTTAATCCTTGAATCTTAGATTTCAAACCTTCTACCTTGTATCTTGAACCATGAAATTTGGAATTTGAACTTTGCACCTCGAACCTTGAACCTAGAACCAAGGATGGTTAAAATCTTATCAGAGAATTATCATGAGAGAATCCTATAGGATTCTGATCACGCATTATACGCGATGTTTTGCATCGTCTCTCGAGAGGAAAAACTATGTGACAAATAAATAGCCGAAAGATTACTCCGTGAACTTTAAAGCCTGTTAACTGTATGCTAGATTATCGTCGCTTGTTAATACGATGTTCCGATTGTCTCATTTGCTCCAATCGGTTATTCATCATCGTCTCCCAATCCGATCGAGCCGTGGAACGAAAATCTTTGGTTTGAATCACCTTGTGAGTGAGAGTGTCCCGATAATCGTAAAATTGAATCAAAAACCAAAAACTCAGAGAGGGAAAAAAACTGCATGCGTTAGACCAACTCAAAGGCAGCACAAAACAGAGATACCAGATTTACAGAATTGTCTGTGAAATGCAAATTTTCAGAATCCGTAGCCGATTTTGTTTTTTCAAATGGCAAATATTTGTTGTTACTTTTTGCAAAGCTTTCAAACTTTTTTCGAATCTATTTACATTTGCGGATTTTTTTCCAAAATGAGTGCATCAGTGAACAAACCTTCGATGCAAATAAAACCGACGAACAAAAGCACATTGAGTTGACAATGACAAGTGCAAGCAACATTTTGTTTAACGATCAAAAACCTATTTTGTTGTCAACATTTGCAACTCAGAAAGAAAGGGGGATAATTGTTCAATCGCAATCACTTCTCTTTTCCGATAATTATCATCTCGCGATGCTTCTCTTTTGTTTTGACACTTGGATACTATCAGCGAAGAGTGAATCATCGGTTTGTAGAGCTATTGGAAATCCCATCTCTGAGAGAGAATGAAACATCTCACCGAATCTCTGAATTGGTTCACTCGGACTGACATATCGTACCATAAATGTTAGAATCGAATGAGAGACGAAGTTGACTCACACGCTGAAAAAGATCGAATGTTTATCGCCGATTTTATCGCCGATCACCATCATTGCCTTGAACCTTGAACTTTTAACCGTGAATGTTGAATATTGAACCATGAATCTTGAATTTTAAACGTTGAACCATAGACCATTGAAACTTTTGACTTCAAATCTTGAACCCTCAACTTTAAACTTCAAACTTGATCATTGAACCTTGAATCTTCAACTTTAAACATTGAAACTTAAACTTGGAACCTTTATTTATTTGTTTTCAATTAAATGGCCGTACGTCTGCCAATTTTCTCGGTGCATAACTGCCTGCCACCAGTTTCATGGGCACTCGGTGCTCTGCAGATCGTGCTCCATCTGGCCCACCCATTTCTCTCTTCGCCCTCCTCGTCTTCTTATTTCTAACGAATTAGTAGCGAACTCTCCGGCATCCCTAACGAACACATACGATTCGCATAGATTCTCTAGGACTCCTCACATTGGATTCGTGAGCGTCCATGAAAAGGATTCCTAAAAAAGAATCCTCAGGAATGCCCTGTATATGGCTCTAGGATTCTTCATTAAGAATCGTGAGTGGGAATCCTCCGGATCGTGTTTGCGATTCCTTTCACGATTCCGTCACCGTGTTAATCGGTATCCTGGGGATTCTTACTCATGATTCTCTGCGAGTTAGTAAGGGATTCCTGCTACATGTCCTGCCCAGTGCATCCTTACAGCTTAGGCACCTTCTGAATACTGGGTTCGCCGAAGAGACCATCCATCGTTTCCATCGTAGCTTCAATCAGTCTTGGCAGCTTCCCAGGAAAGCCAGTTTCGTCAAGAATTTTTTATAACTCTTGTCGGTTTGTTGTGTCGTATGTGGCTTCAAAAACGAAGAAAAGATGGTGTGTGGGGACTTTAAACTCGCGGCACTTTTGAAAGATCTACCGCAGTCTGAAGATTTGCTCAGTCGTAGACCGTCCTATCATGAAGCCGGCCTGGTAACTTTCTACAAATATGCTGGCTGTAGTGACAGGCGTTGGAAGATGACTTAGAAAAACACTTTGTAGACGGCATTCAGGACTGTGATCGCTCGATAGTTTGTCACCCTTCTTGAGGCAGATAACCCCTTCTTTTCACTCCCCCGCTAGCAATACTGTCTTCCAGATCTCGACGATCAGCCGATGCAGCGAGCTGGTCAATTTGTCAGAGCCTATTTCCATAAGTTTTGCTCCAATGCCGTCCTTTCCGGCCGGATCGTATTCTTAACTTCGCTTATTGTTGGAGGTAGCACAACTGCGTCGTTCGTTGCATTGACCACGTCTCCTTTGCTCCTGTTATGGTCCCCTGCCATTCTGGTGCTCATCGTAGTACTACTTTCACCTTTCGATGTCCTCACGATCATCCGTAAAAATGCATTTCTCTTTATCCCTACACATATATGCCCGTGGAACAAAGCCTCTGGGGGATGTGTTGAGTTTTTGGCAGAAATCGGAGGTTGTGGGTTCGAGTCTCGTCTGGATTAAGTCTAAGTCACACACTCAGTCCTTGTTAATTTTTCGAATCCTCGTAAAACAACAACAAACCACTCGTTACCTCGATCTGGTTGCACTTGTTCCAGGGCTTCCCCCGCAACACTGCTGATACTTATTCAGGCTCATTCTCTTCTGGCAACACAGCTTCTAGCGATGACGCGTATTATGCTGAGACGTCGTGTTGCTTTAGTCGTGCGAGATTATGTGCGTAATTTACAACGGATAGATTTTGGCGTATCTTAACCATCACTAGGTAGTGGTCCGGAACGATGTTGTATGATCTCCAGGTGAATCTATGGTAGAGGCTATGTTGGAAGAAAGTTTTACGTATGGTCATGTTCTTGGAAGTGGCAAATTCGATTAGTCTGAGGCCTTTGAAATCGTCCAATCACCGATCTATACTCCTCCTCCGGGCCAACGGTCATCTTCACTCTCAAACTGCTTGTGAAAACGTCGTCTTTGTCGTCATCTTTGCCTCCGAGGAGTGGGCTATGCACGTTAATAATACTAATGCTGAAGAAACGGCCTTTAATCTTTAACCTGCACATTCTGAGACTGATCGGCTACCACCGAATCATCCGCTTCTGTATCTCGCTCATCACTATAAAAGCAGTTCCCAGCTCATATGTGCTCCCTCGGTAGATTGTATGGCGCACGTACGCACCATAGTCCCTTTCGAGCATACCACCTGTATGACTACGATGTTGAACTTACGTGTCTCCCATTCTTCGGAAAGCTGGGTACTTCCTAGGAAGTTGGAAGATTGGCAGTTCCATGTTTTAAGTAGTCAATCGCTAATCCGTTTTCGTTGCCCTAGTCGATTGTATCCGTTCGTAATGTAACGTAATAAATGGTAAGCAAAGCGAAGCCTTGATGCTACATTCCGATTCGGAACTTGATCTTCTGTTTATTTATACACAGACTTCGCAGCCGAATGTTTAGTGTACAGGACAATTGCGGGGCTAGCGCTACGATCCTACTGACACTAACAGTCTCTCTCGAGCCGAGACTCGAACCTACGACGACTGGCTTGTTAGGCCAGCATCGTACCTCGAGACCATCTGCGAGATGAAATAAATGGTACAGGCTTGCAAGGCCAGCGACTGACCTCACTATGTCTCGATGGCTTTGACATCCCCTTCTCGCTGGTTGTCAGTCACAGCAGCACTTTCTTGGGAAACTAGGTGTGTGAAATGAACCTTATCTCAGAGCTCACTTCCTTTGTGAAAAATATAAAATACGAAGCGCCCTGCCAGTCGTTGCCATCCAGGTTGAGATAGGTCTCGTCGTTCATCACAACCGCCACGTCGCGATTCGCTAAGAAAATCGACTTGACCATCTTATTCAGCCGCTGCCGCTGCGTCATTACCCGTAGCAACGAGACCAGCGGACGGGACTGCCTGTATGTTCATCAGGTACTTTTGGACGGTTGCACGACCTCCTGCCACGCGCAATCAGCAATGTAGCCACTTTTTCCACGATCTTCCTCTTCAGCATGCTTTAGAGTTTCTTGTCGTTCAAAGTCGTCGGCTGAGATTCGCTGCTCTGATTGTTGTCCAATAGTGCCGAGATGTTGCGAATGTCGGAACGGGCGTATCCGGCGTACACAAATTGCCGCACGAAGTCCGTTTTCGATGCGGTGGGGTACCGTTCTTTGAACGTACACACTACTGAACGTAGTAGCTTTATTGTTTTCGCCATCACGGTTAAAGTTCGACTGATATAGCTGTCAATTTTTTCTGCATTCTCATGGGTTGCTATGATTGATGCTGCATGGGTAGTTTTGTCAGTGCTTAGAAAATAACGCGGGAAGCGGATTCGCAACCGTACTCATGGTGTTGATCAGGCTGATGCTTCAATACATACCGAGGAAAGGTGTGTGATAGCAAGGTGACAGTGGAGATCCAACACAATTACTAATATACTAAGATAACTGTAGTCGATGGTAGACACGCTTAAAGTGAATTTGTCTTTGTCATAACAAAAAGAAAGCAAAAACTCTCGAAATATCTAAATGTAGGGAAATCGGACTCTGATTAATCGACAACGGTAGATATTGCTCGTGCAGTAGTCGTGTTGTCGAATGGCGAGTGGATCAGTAATGGAACGGATCACTTAACTCGTATTTCTATTAGTTAGTTCAACGCAAAAGGCTGCTGAAGCGCATCGAGAGTTAAAACACTAATTGATTCATGACTTTAAATATACTAAGGCGTCGTACACAAATTACGTAACGCTAAAAACCTAGATTTCAGACCCCCTCCCCTCCTCTATGTAACGATAAGTAACGTTCGATATGACTCCCCCCCCCCCTTAAAATAACGTAACGCTGGAAAACTTGCCCCCCCCTCTCCAAATTTGCGATTTCTAGCAAAAATTACAGTTACGTAACGGTCTCAACTACTCCCCCTCCCCCCTATGTAACAATAGGTAACGCAGATTCAACCCCCCTCCCCCCCCCCTTCATTCGTTACGTAATTTGTGTACGACGCCTAATTTCGATGTTGACGACTGTCCGCATGAAGAAAACCAAAAACTTTCGAAGACGATAAATTGAAGGGATTGATCGATGCTGATTCATAATAAACGCAGAAATAGCTTACTTTGGTATGGAGAGTTTTTTTTGCTCTGTGTGGACTCATCACTGCACATTTGATCTATTGCGATATTGTATTTTCTGAACTCCGCACTTCATATTATTGGCAGTATCACATTCCGTTTCAAGCTTACTGCTCTACAATACCGAGCCTCTTTCTATACTACCAATATCGCCAAATTATAATTCCCTGGGGTGAGACTTCACCTAACGTTCCTTTATTCTAAGAGGGACTTATTATGTCAAGAGGAAGGAGTCTTATCGAAACCTCGTTCCTCGTGCCAATATCGCCAATAACAATTTCCTGTAGAAGGTAAACATTTCTGAAATTAGTTTTTATTATAAGAAGGACTTATTTTGTCAAGAGGTAGGAGTCTTATCGAACCTCGTTCCTGCTACCAACACCGCGTCACAATCACAATTCCCTGAAGAGGCACTTTATGCTTTACCTCCGGTCAGTTTTATTGTAGTAGGACTTATATTTTGTCACGAGGAAGGAGTCTTAGCGAAACCTCGTTCCTCCAGCCAATATCGCGCCATAATTTCAATTCCCTGAAGATAACTATCATACGGTACTCAGACCAGTTTGATTATAAGAGGGACTTATTTTTGTTGGGATGAAAGTCAGCAAGAGTACTATAGAATTCAGCTTGAAAGAAGGGTATGTGGAGGAGAAGGGTATGTTGAACCAAATGGAATGATTCTCCTAAGATTCGAACCCACGACCACCCTGTTATCAAAGCGGACTCTGTAACCCTGCGGCTTCGAAGCTCCCCGTATTAGGAGTGACCCGCCATGCCATTTCCTGCCGATTGCATGCTTTGGGAATGATAAAAAAAAAACAAAAAAAAGTAGAGTTCCTTGCGATTGGATGGCAAGGGTCGTTGAGCGTCGTTTTTTTTGCCCGTGAAGAACTGCTCGAGCAGTAAAAAAAAGGTTTCTCCATCGAATCGTGAAGAGTAATAGAAAATGGATTCTTAACAACAGTAACCCGAAAGAAATGTCATGAGGATTGCCCGGTCATGCTTCTACATCATAGGTTCGATCGAATAAACATGTTGCTTATGCGATTGAACCTCTACGCTTTTTATGCGATTAAATCAAGCCCTGCGTGAAAACGGCCACAATATTAGCAGAGACAAGAAAAAGTGATTCTACTGCATGACAACGCTCCGCTGCATACTGCAAAGTCGTCAAAATTTACAAAGAAACGCCCTACTGGGAATTCCTACCCGGGCGGCAATATTCTCCAGATAATGCGTTGTTCGATTATTACTTGTTCAGTTTGATGGCACATAGCCTGTCTGATCAGCAGTTCTGCTCATATGACGATATCACAAAGAAGTCAGGAAGATGGGACATTGTTGTTACTTTGAAGGATTTTTTGCTAACTTTTCAGTCTTGCCGTTTATGTCACTTTGTTTTCCAAATGGCTGGACACGTGTAACTTGTACAGCAACTTCTATCCCAACCTCCACGAGGTGCCGACCGGGATACGAGTAACCTTAGCGGAGATCGGGTAACCAACCCTCGGTGGAAACTGGGTGGCTGACTGGGAAGGGGATCGTACGCGGCTGTGTTCCCATATCAAGGGCGTCGTACAACAGCGTTTGACCTGGAGCGGGCGGCTGAATTATGGAATGCTGTATCCCGCCAGCTACACCAAAGCTGGCCCCATCCGCAGGATGTAGGTATCGCGACCCTGGTAGGGTAGCATACCGACACCTTTCTTCAACCAAGAACAACGAAATTAGAAATACGGAACGGATCAATCGGCAAAGACCTAGGCTACGAACACGGAAAAACAATAGGGTAAACGATTGGAAATTGGGTACTTGGAACGTCCGATCTCTCAATAAACCGGCGCGGGATGATCCCAGATCGATCACGTACTGATTGACGGTCGGCACTTTTCGGATGTTACTGATGTTGGGTCTTTTCGGGGACCAAACATTGACTTTGACCATTATCTCGTCGTTTGTAAGACATTCAGCGGTTGAAAGCTGATAGCGTGACAGTAGAATACGCCAGAGAGCTGGATCAACGGATCGCAGAACAGTAGGAGGAAGGAGTGGAAGTCATAAATGGGTTGTGGAGCAGTATCCATCGAAACGACTGCGAGAGAGGTGGTAAGTACGACGCGTGGAAGACAGCGCAACGGCTGGTTCGATACCGAGTGCCAGAGAACGACAGATGAGAAGAATCATGCCAGGAGCCGCATGCTCACTGCGGCTACGCGTTAGAGCAGGGAGGCAAGAGCTGCTGAAAATAGAACCCACCGTCGAAGGAAGCGCGAGTACGAGTAGCAGGTGCTCGTCAACGCAGAGAACAGCTATGCTCAAAACGATGTGCGGAGCTTCTATAAAACATTCAACAGAGTCAGAAGCAGGAATTGGCCTGTGCTGGTCATGTGTAACCAGCTAAGGTCCCGTAGTTTACAAACTCGCACAAAACCAGCGTTGTATGGACGCTGAAGAAAGCTAATCGACGAGTTCTGCGGTCGATGCTTGGTGGTAAATTGGAAGATGGAGTGTAGCGCAGGCGCATGAATCACGAGTTGTAGCAGATATACAAACATGCTGATATAGTGAAGGTAATACAGCGGGGCAGGTTTCAGTGGCTGAACATGTAGCTAGAATGACTGACGAGAAAGCCGCCAAAACTATCTTCAGTAGACTCCGTGGTAGGCCTCGCACGCGGTGAATGTGCGCGGTGGAAGAAGATGCACGATCTGCTGGTGTACGAGGAGACTGGAGAACGGCTGCCCAAGACAGAAGAAGCTGGACAACTCTAATTCGTTCGGCCCTAGACCGGTGAACGGTCAGCCAACAAAGTAAAGTAAGTACGCCTACCACAATATATCAAAATAATGGTCGCAGTGGTCCAAATCTTACAAAAAGTAAATACGCCACTTTCAAGTTGGTGTAAACTATATCAATTTGATACCTTTGTGCTATAGAGGTGAGGCACGGTGTTGTAAATTGTAGTAGATTCGTTACGATGGTTCTTCCAGCAAAGAAACCATGTTGCTCATGCGAAATTTGCTGCCTGGAAGAGTTCTGCGTTTATCAGTATCAGCGCAAAGTAAAGTAACTTCACGATATTTAGATACGTCACTATTGTTACTTTTAACAAATCGCGATTGTTTGAGTATTGTCTCAGAGCTCTAGAACGATGTTGCTTTAGATAGCGAAGGCGTCTGTTTGCCCACGGAGGTGACAAATCTCACGAAAAACTGTGTGAGAGTTGCGTTGAATAGTTGAATTGTCTCGTTGATGCGTGAACTGGCGACAAATCGACAAACTAAAGAGCTTTTTTCAGGACTTGGAAATCAGTGGGTGCAAAACTTCGCCCGGGATGAGCGCTTCAGAAGGCTCTGTGACGTAACAAATCGAAACAGATTCTTCATCAACACACAGTAAGTCCAGTATTCGATTCCAAATATTTTCTCTTAAATTCGGCCGCTTCATATGGAGCTTCGTCATATCACCAAAAAAAGCTGTGACTAACGGAAGCTGATTCAGTGGGTACAATTTGAGTAAAAAACACCAGAAGCGGCGCGCCAGCACAAGCCGGAATCACCGAACACCACGTGAGTATCATGTACATTTAACTTTGTTCTGTTACGGAAGAAATCGAACTACTGAGCTTCTCTATGACATAGCGGTTTCTCGATAAGTCCGGGGGAAGAAAAACCACGCCTAAGCAAACAACTCGTTCGATGCAGTCAACCTTTACTCATAGATACTTTGGGCTATTATCGATACTAACCGTACAGAGATTAGAACTAGAGAAATTTTTGATAGCTATAAGAACACCTCCTCCTCGCGTTCTATCCGTCGGTTCAGGAATGTCATCCCTCCAGTAGCTTTGATCGAACAACTGCATGAAATTGACATCGTCTTTCAACCAAGTCAAATTGTAGCAATGAAATAGTTGTCAATCTTTGTCCGTAACCCTCGAACATTTTGATAGTAAATCTTTATAGGGGTCACGCTACGGCGGACGAAATTCATCCTTTTCTTTACAATCTGAACCTTCGTGGTTGAAACCCCAGCACTCAGTATAGATATTTCCAAAACTAAGATAATGCCAAGAGGCCGGGAATCGAAGTCAGACGTCGTTTTTGAATCCAAGATGGCACCTTCCGCTTTTTGGAAAGTAGGTCCAAGTAGTTAAATACTAACAAATTTGACTTTTTCTGGAATTGGAAAGTTCGCCAGATGCCGGAAATGAACCACAGGCACTATTTTGAAATTCGTGGTGGCGATTCCGGTACACAGTTGGAAACGGCCTGAAATTGCAAAATACCGTCCAATATGGATACTTTCGAAATCAGAATAATGGCCGGGGGTTGAAAAAGGCAAGTGTCAATATCAACATTCTCGGTATCAGGGAATGAACAGAGGCTGAAGATTCGAACTTTCGGTGTCTATGAAACTGTCTAAGCAGGTAAAATATCTTCCAATGTGAATATTATCGGATTCAGAAACATGTCTGAAGTCTGGAAATTGACCCTAAAGTACGTTCAAATTTTGATTACTCCCAGATTGGCCATTCATCTATTTCACGTTGATAGTAACACACAAAGTGGTACGATAATGATTCAAATTTTCTCGAATTAAATATATAAATTCGATCTGTGACATCTGTCGTACTATCTCTATTGTAATGGTACTGACGTTGTGCATGTCGAAAATCGAAATTGAGAGCTGAATCTTTGATTGATTGAATAAAAATAACCTTGTTTCGCAGAACGCTTGAACTTCAATTCCCTGTGAGGGAATAAGAATGCTATATCCTCTTTTATATCTATACTTATACCAGAAAAAGCAACAGGAACTAAAAACTCAGCGTGATTGTAGGAGGTGGTCGAACCAAACATGTCGTCTTTTCTTTGTACTGGAAATGTTGCTGCTGCTGCTGACATTGATGGGCGATGTTATACCGCGCCGTGTGAGAGATTGGAAACGACTCCGGCACAATTTCACAACGAACGGCTGATGGCGGTATACGTATAATAATGTCGAGTTTTCAGCAGAAGCAAACCAATTCAGGGAAACTAACGAGAATGACACGGTGCTACTGATAGAAATGTACTGGTTGATTTGAACGAGAAGATCGCTCGAATTGAGTCTTTTCCGAGGTATGCTGCAAAGGAAAATACCAGCCTAACTACATTGGAAGCTAAAGTTTTTCGCTCAATGCATGCCGGAGTTGTGCGGGAAATTGGAAGCATAAACATGAACAGGTTGTGAATTTTTCATTACACATCTAGGACATAGTCAGCTTGATGCTATGATTTCAACAGGGTTGTAGCAAGTTATCTAAAAAATAACATCAACATTAAACCAGTTGTAGTGACATTCATATTCACACAGTTCGGAAGATCGATAAATTCCAACCCTTGTTTCGAGTTGACGTGCCGTGCCGGTTTGCTGTGAGCAAGGTACAACTTTCAGCGAAAACATGTTCCGGTTCCTGAATTGGCTGAAACTTTCAACTCCACCCGCAAAACCACTCGAGCATCTACACATGTACCTGCATACATACACACACATACATGATGACGGTGACAACCGGTGGAAAAGTCATATCCTCGCCGTTCCAGCACTGCGGGCGCTGGAAAAAGTTGTCTCATGCTCGAAACAGGGTTGCTAAACCACAGCATTTTTTATCTTCATCAACCGAAACATTCTGTGGCAGTTGTCCATCAACATCTGACATCTGCCAAAATGTTCAATCCCGATGCTACTTCCCAGCAATGTGACACCATTCTTGTTTTCGTTACTCGTACGCTCAGTGATAGCATTTATTGTTGTGCTCAACCGAAAACAAAGCTGAAACATATCGATGCTATGTTTGGAAAATTCCTTACCATGTAATTTTAAATTGCGAAGGTCAGTCTGGAGAACAAAGCGCTGGCTGTGCACTATCGTTGAATTTTCAACATCGTTTGAGATCATCCTTTCCGGTGCAGAAACAGCTTCGCTCGTTTGCCCAAGTGTTACTTTTATCACTTAAGCCCACGTAATTGGGACCAGTAATATTTTCGGCGCTACGGAAGCAAACCCCGAGGCGAGTAGAAAAGTTTACTTTTCGACTGGCCAAACAAAGTTAGCCATATTAGTGTCCAGCGCAGCCAGACCGGACCCCGAGGTCTCGTGTGGTACCGTCTTATTTTAGGACAGCTGTGGCTTTCTGGCTGGCCTATTGTCATTCGGGATATTAATGTCATTTTTTAAGCCCGAAAAGCGGTAAATCCGGCTGACCGATAAAAACTCCTCATGCTGAAGGGGATGATTTCACAGAAGATTGCTGGATGAATTATGACCAGGCCGCATTATGATGGGACGACAGTTAATGGTGTGGCAAATTTACGACCATTCCCTTGAAAATGAGCTGAGGGCTAATGCACACACCACACTCACCGGTGAATTTTACCCTGAATGGGATGCAAACGGTAAAGCTTTGTTTGGAGCCAAACGGGTTTATTCATGGAGATACAAATAAAGCTTTAGTTTCAAAACTTAATGTTGTATATAAAAAACGGTACTCAAAGTTTGAAATGAGTTTTCTAGAAATACGTTTTATGAAAATTCAAGAAAATACCTTTATGAATTATAAACGAATATTCTGCAAGTTCAAATTTGTCTTCTTACAATTGACTTATTGATGCCTAACAGATGCCTGCTGGCAAAAACATTTCGGGTTGTCGATGGTGTCGCGTAACGCAAAACAGTCTCCTGCAAATGGTGTCGCGTTACGAAAATGCGAGCTTTGTAAATGTGGACATCCTGATTAGTTTTTAGTCATACTATCTTCGGCAAAATTGTTTTTTATGTTATTACCAATAAGTTTGTGCTATGACATTTACATTCAGTTTTAAATTACGCCGATGGAGGCGTTCCGGATTTATATTGCTTTAACCCGTATCGTACTGGGAATGTTTTCCTTCATAACGTATGAGGAAAAAAATCCGAACAAATTTTCAATTCCAAATTAAAATCTTGCGCAACTTATTTTTTTATACTTATTTGTTTATTCAAGTAATGTAATTCATTTACAAACCTCGTAGGAAAAACTCAGCTCCACATCGCGCTAATTTCCTGATCCTCCGGGGTACTTGCTTTATAGCTTCCTGAATTCCGGATGTTTCAATTGTTTTGAGCCCCTTCTTGATTTTTCTATTAAACAATCGACGTTTTTTGCTCTGTAACCATTATGATAGACCAGTCGCTTAAAAATTTCTCAGAAATTTTCAATAGATTAGCATAGTTTGATAATGCAAGGTATGGCCAAAACACTACTTTGTAATTTTTATGGTACTTATATTTAAAGTTTAAAACCTATTTCATGCAGATACTTGTTCGCCGTTTTTGAATCAATCGAATATTTATTACCCAGCTCACGATATAATTATGCCGACCGACCAGTCGTTTCCGCCCTTAATTTCGCTCGAACTTTGCACTCTTGCAAAGTGCATTTTCGTCCGGAACCAGATTTTTATTTGAAGGTATTTTCATTCTCGCAGAATTTGTCATTAATGTATATAACTGTTTTTATCTATATCCAAGATCTTTAGAATAGTGGAACACTTTACTTTAAGATTTTTCTTCATTTCGCTCACAAAAATTGCAAATCAATTTGCGACGATTTTCTTCCGACCACGCCTTTTTCCCAACTAACCGTCACTTGACAGAATTGACTAGTCGTGTTACCAGTTATATAAAAGTGGATCTTCATTTTGTGGAAAAGGATTTTTCGATTTGTGCAGCACTTCAAAATCGTAGACCAATTCAAAAGTTGTTCGGATTTTTTTTCCTCACACGTCAAAAAAGCTATATCTCATTCAGATTTTAACCTTATTTGATACGTTTTTTTTTAATTCAAGGAGAAACAAGTAGTTTATGCAAAGCTTTCACTCCGTACCCTCCACTTTTGGATTGGTAACCAAAAATAGCAGTATCTTTATCAAATATTGGGCCCTTTTACAGAAGCCTCGGCGAACAACTCATTTTATTTGAAATACATGGATTTTTCTGTTACAAACTTACTCAAAATTGCGCGAATTGATTTTTGTCCCGTATTGTTCGTTGTTTGACTACCCAAATGCCCTTGCTGAATTAGAATAGCGCGAAAAATCGACTTTTTCACCAAAATGACTGTTTTAGAAAAAAAATTAACTTCACAGTCTCTCGATCGATTTCAAATCATTTAGCAAAAAATGCAGGTATTTGTTGAGGCTTTCAAAAAAAACATCAAAATGTACTTGATGTAAGAGAAAATGATGTTTTTAACATACATAAATGAATCCGCTTTTTGGAATATTAGGTAGTATCGTAACCATCAGGTATTGAGTGAGTTCGGTAGCAATATTGTTTATTTATATTGTACCTAAGGTTTAATGAAGTTGAATAAACGTTGTAGAGAATGTAGAGGCCAGCATGGCCAGCAGCAATTAGCATGGTTATTTCCGTCTTTCGGAGTTTTCAGTATTGAGGACCAAAGAAATCCCATCGATTAATAATTTTAAAAAGTTCATAACATTTTACATAAAATATGAAATGCTGATTGTTTTTTTTTTAATTACGAAGATAGAATTTTTGGCGCTAAAAAGTCATGATTTTTATTCAAATTTTGAATGATTTTGTATGAATTTTGACAAATTTTGTATGAATCGAACGTTCGTTTGAATTTGAATCGCCCAAATATCGACAAAATTGTATTAAACGAGTGTGAGATTAAAATAGTCAAATAAACTGTTTCACACTACCTTTGAAATTATTATACAATTGCGTTTCCATAATTTATTGTAGGTTCCAAGCACAAAAAACATTTGAAGTAGTATACTTCACTCAGGAAGTTCGGCTACATAGGGATGTTAAATGAAAATCTAAAACCGAAAAAAGTGAAAAATATGTCCAATTTCAAATGCTAATAAATCGGTTGGTATTCGATGGATTTCCTTCGTTCTTACAGCAATAGATTGCAAAATCTTCTAAGATTCTTCCCAGAACAAGATAATTGTAATTTTATTATTTAAACTATTGTACTATTGAAAATAGTCAAGCCTTGTCAAAACGAAAAATTCGACCACTAATTGGTCGTTATATGATTGATTCCCAAGCAGGGTCAACAGAATCATATACCTTGCAATTTAAAATATGCTATTTGGCTCATATGAGAGCCTGCTTCAGACGAAGCAACTCATAATAGTTCTAGACAGCGACAACAGCAGTCGTCCTCCCTTAGCAGCAGCACTAGCAGTGCAGTGGATACCAGCGATAGCGGGTAGCGGTCACAGCTTTGGCATAGCAATGGATAGCGCACTAGTTGCAGTGGATCTCAGCATCGAGTGTCTCAGAACGTACTGAATCATCTTTTCCTCCAGTCATGAGCACGACATCCGAAAAACTTTCAATATCTGCATAAAAATTAATTTTTCGCATAACCAAAACTTAAAAATTTTCAAGCCCCAATCATGACAAGCAACTTACTATATTATTGAAAATGGCCAATCCTTATTGAAGCGCGAAATTCGATTGATCTGATAAGTCAACGTTTATTTATTAGAAAAAAGGATTTACTCACAAGCAGCCGGGTTGTGAAAGTATTCTACTTCAAACTTGCGGTCGTTGCTTTGCACACAAGCCTCCTGTGATTTTTTCCATTTTTAATGTTATCTGAAAACCATTCTAGCAATTCCCCATGGTGATCTAGTTCCATTGAAAAGCAAACTCCTCTCTTCTAGGTGAATATAATTTGTTGTGAATGACTAAACTCGTTTTCGGTTACTTTATAAAAACACATAAATCTTTCGTAACGCGACACCATAACCCTATTGCGACTTTGAGTGGAATGCACCAATTTCACTTACCAACATATTCCAAAAAAGGTCTCATCGAGTACTAAGAAAATCGTGAATACTACTTTTCCACAGTGTGTAACATTTGATCAATACGTAAAAACAACTATTTTTGTAAAGCGCCACCATAAAAATGCGGCTGTTTTTCAATGACCTACCAAATAAATCTACTGAATATCAATAATTCCTGCGCTTAGGCCATTAATACGTCCATGGAAACCCATTACTTTTTGAATTATCACATGCCCATAACTTCAAAATAAGTGATATTAAGCATATTGTTGAAAAATAGTGTCAAAACTTTTATAATCTTAGATGAGTCTTTTTTATTCAATCATTTATTTAAGTTTCGCATGCAAATTCAAATGAAACAAACGTTTTCCGTGAAGTTCGATGTTTCCTTTTTCACACACACACACACACACACACACACACACAACAGTTCTGGCTTAAATATCAGTTTTAAATTTTCATGTCTCGGCGTAGAAGAGCTTGGAATGTGTCTTTATCATAACATTTTTGGTAATACTTCAACCTAAAATTATTTTTTTTATTTCTAGATTTTTAGATATTATGAATGTGTTACCATAATTGAATCAAAATAAGGCTTTTTGACGGAAAATGGCACTTGTATAAAGAAAAAGGAACGAAAATGGGTACATGGGGTGAGAAGTGATCAAATCTTAAAACTTTTTCCCAATGACCTTATATGAACAATTTCCCAAATTTTGACCTAAATCAGAAAAGGTGGCAGACACGTTTGCACAGTGTTTTATTTTACCGTTTTCGTGCGATGAATTAAATAACGTTTCAAATGTTGATTATAGTCACAATGTATGTTCGAAAAAGTTGCAAGATATTCAAAAATGCAGCTTTCGATATATGAAGATGAGTAGTGATCAATCCATCTAAAAGTGAGATAGAAAATTTACTTTTTCATCAGATTGAGATAGATGCATGGTGTCTTCGGCAAATTTTTAGGTGATCTCAAAACAAGAAACTTTGTCGAAGACCTCATGTTTCTATCTCTTACATATTACGAGCAACATAAAGTTTTCTAAGAAGAGGCACTGAAGATCACAATTTTCGTTATAACTTTTTTTCTCAGATTTTTTGGAATTTTCAAACCTTTCACAAAAGTATAGGCAATTTGAAAATGCATGTTTATTACTTTTTATCTCCCAAAATAAAAAGTTATTTGAAATATTTTTATTTTTTTTACATCTTCTTCTTCTATCTTTCTTCTATCTGTCTGTCTGTTCCCTATAGACTCAAAAACTACTGGACCGATTACCGTAAAAATTTGTACACAGGGGTTTTCGAGTATGAGGAGTAATCCTAAAATATTAGTTTTGCTATATCTCATAAGCGTGAATAAGGGGGGGGGGGGTGAATTTGTGGTTCATGACCGTGAAAACTTCCTCCCCGAAAACAGTGCAAATGTATATACAGATGTTTTTGTCTAAGATATATTTTGGCGACGTTACTGTCCGACGACCATTTTGTATCTCACAGGTGTTGTAAGGATGAGAGGGGGGAGGATTAACAATGTCAACCTTTGATGATGTTAAAACTGCTGGACCGATCAGTATTTAATTCGCTATGTAGAATCTATAGTAGCTAATGTATTTCAATGACTTTGAATTTTACCTATTCCATAGGCGTGGTAAGGGAGGGGGAGCTAAAATTTGTTATTTTTAACTCCTAAACACATAAATTGATCAATAGATTTTCCTGTATCTCAGGGCCGTAGTGAGGAGGAGGTACACATTTCATTACTTATACATTATTCAAAAATTTATCATGAATATTTATATACAGGTGTTGTCGAGTATGCGACGTGGTTTGGGGACATAACACTGTCATTTAAGAGTTTGCTCTCAGTGGCATAGTTAAGAGAAAAGAAAAAATAAATACACGTCGTGTAGCTATCTCATAAGTGTGGGAAGATAAAGAACGGGGGGAGAGTGAGTAGTGACAACAAATTTGTTCTTTGTCAAGTCTTAAACGCCAAACATGAACACTTTTGAACATCAAACATGAACATTGTGTTTTTTTTTGTTCCCAAATACGGTATATTCCCGTGATATTTATTTTTCTGTAACTCGATGACATAATTAAAGGGGGGGGGGGAAGTTACAACAAACTTAATCAATTTTGTACCGTCTAATTTGTATCTAGGAGTTTTCGCGTATCGGTCATTAGTGTCGTTTTGTTCCACTAGCGTGTGGAAGGGGAATAGGGGGGGAAGTGAATTTTTCGTATTGCAAAGTAGAGACTGCTAATTTCTACCATCATTTCGATTTAATTGTAATGGTTTCATGCCTAAAGGGGGTTTTCATGATATTGGTTTCTATTGGATTTCCTTCGATTTTGTAACAATCGATTGGAAAATTAGTTACGTCTCCATCAACATGCGGTGAAATTGTGATGTTATGACAAGAACTTTGGGAAGAATTTGGGTGTCACCCCCCTCAGCCCAAGATGTCAAGATGACGTTTTCCGGTTTCTGGAAAACATTCTAAAATGGCGCAATACCACCCATTATAAATTTTTCTCAAACAAGAATAGTAGCGGGACCGGAAATCAAATCTAGAAGCCATTTTGAAATCAAATATGGCGATTTCCAGTTCCAGAAAATTATCAAATAGCACCCATTATGGTTATTTTTGAAACCTAGAGGGCGAAAATCGAGTCCAGATATTATTTTTGAAATCCAAGATGGCGATTTCCGGTTTCCAAAAAACAGTCTAAATGACTAAATACCACCATGGGTAATTTTGGAATCGAGATAATGCTCAGAGACCTTAAATCAACTTTGGACACCATTTTTAAATCCAAGATGGTAACTTCCGGTTTCCGAAAGCGACCAAATATCACTCAATATGGACACTTCTACAATCAAGGTGATGTACATAGGCCAAAAATTGTCCCTAGACGCCATTTTTAGATTCGAATTGGTAGCTTCCGGTTGCTGTAAAACAGTCAAAAATAGCCATTCCAGAACAGAGACTTCCGGCACCGAAAATGACCAAACAATGCATTGTATGGTTATTTCTAAGTTCGAAACGATAGCCAGTGGACGAGAATCGACTTCAAGGAAAATTTTGAAGTCCAATATGATGATTTCCGGAAAACAACCTATAATGACCGAACACCACCCAATAAGGATATTTCTGTAATCGAAATTATACCAAGAAACCTGAAATAAGACGCCATTTCGAAATCCAAGATGGTGGCTTCCGGTTTCCAGAAATCACCAAAGACCACCCAAAACGGCTATTTCCGTAATTGATATGATGCTCATAGGCCAGAAATCAACCTCTGACGCCATTTTTAATTCGAAATACCCCCTTCGATTATGGGAAAAATGCCAAGACTATTCATTTCGGAATCGAGATGATGCTCGGATACCGATAAATAAATCCAGATGCTACTTCGAAATCCAAGATGGCAACTTCCGGCTTTCGAAAAATAGTTTTTAATGGCCAAACTGCTTCGAACTTATTATTGGCGATCATTCTCTAAACGGCATTATGTTGAGGTAGTTATCACAATGGATGGATACCTTTTTTATATGCATAACAAATATACTTCACAAAATATTTTGAATTAAAATAATAGATATAAAATTGTTTACGTTAAGCACCTGGGTCCTTTCGCACGTGTTGTTTGACTGAAGATTAGAACAATACTTCAGCTATTCTTAGCCAGAATAATATGTTTAGTATCAGCACGTTCCGTATAGTTTCTAACATTTTTATCTATTGCTATTTTTCCGTATGTATTCGTTAGAATTTTGTTAGGAATTGGAACATTGTAGAAACATAATTTAGGAAAACAGATTGTTGGGCCCACAGTCTTATAGATATAACGTTGTAATATCAAATATACATCATTTCGAGAGAAATGCGGTTATCGTCGTAAACTTAATGGCACAGCAACGCGGGCAGGGTATCAGCTAGTTACAGAATATAACCAAATATGAGAAAAAGACTCAATTTTTAGTTAAATTATTTCTAAAATATTTTCCATTTTTTCTATCCTTACAAAAGCATGCATGCTTGCCTTCGAAACTTAAAATTTTTAATTTTTATATTTTTGTATACACAAATTGGCTTAAAATAGCTTTGAAAAATAGACGAAAAGGCTGTTTACATACTCTTACATACAAAAGATTGTACCTTAAATTGAAGTCTAAAAATAGCTATTTCATCGTATGCAACTGCAACTCTGCCTGCGTAATTTGGAGATGGTTGAGTTGAAAGTATCCCCAAAAATATCGAAAAAAGTTATAACAAAAATTGTGATTTTCAGTGCCTCTTCTTAGAAAACTTTATGTTGCTCGTAATATGTAAGAGATAGAAACATGAGGTCTTCGACAAAGTTTCTTGTTTTGGGATCACCTAAAAATTTGCGAAGACACCATGCGTCTATCTCAATCTGATGAAAAAGTAAATTTGCTATCTCACTTTTGGGTGGATTGATCACTCATCTTCCTACATCGAAAGATGCAATTTTGAATATCTTGAAATTTCTCCGAAAATAGATTGTGACTATAACCATCATTTGAAACGCTATTTAATTATTCGCACGAAAACGGTAAAATAAAACACTGTGGTTTGCACTCTTTTTTGCACACTTGAGATGGAATGACCTATATACATTCTAAAGTTTGTTGAATTAACTGCGTTATTCAAAAGAATTCAATTGTTTTTAGTTGTATCCAAAAGAAAGAAAAACAAAAACCATTTATTACTCAATTATTCTAGTTATTAATTGTTTAACGGATACTTTTGATAATTCCAAACAAGTACTTTTGATGTACTTGTCAAATCTTGAAATAATTATGTTCCATATTCTGTCTCAAAATAAAGGCTTATGGCTAGTAATCAACCAAAATACGATAACAATGTAATTTTATGCCTTGTTCAGACTACGCTGGATATCACCCGTTATCGCCAGATGATATCGGATATCACCTCGAGCGTTCACATTAGAGTGAGCTTATATGATTTGGCATTTGCTTTGGTAATTGAAAAGAGAAGAAAACAAAAACAGGTCAAAGCTAAAACAAGACAACAAGAGCAATGGGATTGGGATAGAGATGTCAGCGAGTTGGCTCGCACCAACGCGAACTCTCATATGCAATTGTCAACATGTGCGGGATGAAAATAGCAAAAATATTTCTTTCCCTTTTTCTCGCATGTAACGCGAAGTGCGAAATTTGTAGGGTTGCGTCAAATGTCTGTTGGCCGTGATGCCAACTGCTTGAAATGTGGTTATTATTGGTTTTCGAACGTGATATCCGCGATAGCATGTAGCCGAGGTGATATCCGTTGACAGCTCGATTGTATGAGATATCAGGTAATATGGATGGTGATATGGCCTCGATAGCACGAATCGCCTGATATCAGGTGATATGAGATGTAGTGTGAACGGGGTATTAAACTATAAACCAATTATTGAACAATTCTTATTTCTGCATAACTAAGACGTCATACACTAATTACGTAACGTTGCGATGTATGCTCAAAATTGAAGAAACTGAAATTTCTGTTACATAGTGGGTGGAGGGGGTTTGAATGCTAGATTTGTAGCGTTACGTAATTTGTGTACGACGCCTAAGCTGCAGTTTTGTCACAAGCATTTGTGATTGATTGTTATTAGCAAAACAAACTGTGAAAAGCATGAGTGGAATAGCATCAGAGGAAATCAAGCGCTGAGAAAATATTTACGAAAAAATCACAGGAGGGTTGTGTGCAAAGCCACGACCGCAAGGATGAAGTAGAATACATTTACAAGAAAACCCGGCTGCTTGCGTGTCAGTCATTTTTTAATTTGTTGTTCAATTCAATATCGGATAAGATACCGATCACATCTTGGCGTTATCACTGACAATGCGAATAAAGTGCGCGAAAGTAAACAGTGAAAAGCTGATTTAACACTCAGAACTAGACGGCTCATGTGTTGTCTAAATGAGTCGACTTTTCATTGAATGCATTTACTAGTGCCCGCTATCGCACAGGGACTGCATTTCACTAAAGTGCCTCACTGCATCAGCTGCTATCGATTCTAAACCCTCTGCATTTGCTACGCTATCCGTAGCCATGCTAATGTTTTGGCCGCTATACGCTGCTATTGGTATCCGCTGCCCTGCATCAGCTGGCCCAGCTGCTATCGATGCTGAGATCCGCTGCAACTAGTGCGCTATCCATTGCCATGCCACAGCTGTGGCCGCTATCCGCCTGGTATCCACTGCACTGCTACTGCCGCTGCTAAGGGAAGACTGCTGTTGTCGCTGTCTAGAACTATTATGAGCGGCTTCGGGTGAAACAGGCTCTTATATAGTGATGAAAAACCTATCGATAGTTATCGATAGTAATAGGAAATCATCGATAGTAGGGGAAAATCATCGAAAACTATCGGTAGCCATATCAGTCGATATTTCCCATCCTTACTCTTATACAGACAAATATCAAATTTAAAATTGCAAGGTCTATGATTCTGTCGACCGTGCTTGGGAAGCAATCATATTAACGACTAATCAGATCAGTCGAATTTTGCGCTTCAACAAGGATTGACCATTCTCATACCATACCACAATTGTGGCCGTTATCCGCTGCACTGCTACTGCTGCTGTATCCACTGCTGCTGCTAAGAGAGGACTGCTGTTGTTGCAGTCTAGAATTATAATGAGCGGCTTCGGGTTAAACAGGCTCTTTTATAGGCCAAACAGCACATTTCAAATGGCAAGGTCTATGATTCTGTCGACCGTGCTTGGGAAGCAATTATATAACGACCAATCAGAGGCCGAAGTTTTCGTTTTGACAAGGCTTGACTATTTTCAATAGTACAATAGTTTGAATAATAAAATTACAATTATATGCATTTGGGAAGAATCTTAGAAGATTTTCCAATCTATTAATGCAAGAACGAAGGAAATCCATCGAATACTAACCGATTTATTAGCATTTGAAATTGGACATATTTTTCACTTTTTTCGGTTTTAGATTTTCATTTCACATCCCTATGTGGCCGAACTTCCTGAGAGAAGTATTCTACTTCAAAAAAGCAACATTTGAAGAAATTTAAACCCTATCGCAGTGGCCGATGTGCCGTCAGAGACCCAACCTATGGTGTGCAGTTTAACAAACACACCAGGGTTCCATTACTCGGATACGCATTGTTAAACGCTCCTCTTGTGAGTAGCAATTATTTCCAAAGTGGTTTTCAACAAATAGCATTATCTTCGCATATATCCATTCCGTGTTCCTCGTTCTTCGTATCCTGCGTCCGTTGTCCTGCGTTCGCAGTCTTCTAATCAGAGCATGAAGAGAATCGGTCTCGACCGCATACCCACCTTGTGCTCTGTGTGCTTGTTGAGTGCATACTGTTAGTTTCGAGCACTTTATAACTGGCATGGTAAACTCGTTGCTGCTCGCTAGGAGTTGATTTTATTTCTATCCGTTGTCGTCGTCGTCAGCGTCGTTGTCGGCACCCAGCAGAAGTTGGTCACCCCAGTTCGCTTGCAATAATTTGCGTGAAGGGGCACTCGTTATCGTACGAGAGGTGCATGTATGACAATGGTTTAATTAAGAAAATTAGAATGTTCCTTTCCGTTCCGAAGGGTATGGGTTTGCGGTAGAAGCAAGGATTCCTACACATCCCAAGCAATGAATGTAGCAGCAGCTAAAGTAAATCCATAACTGTACGTGCTCGGAATGCATCTTATGAAATTTTAAATTACTGTTCTTCCCAAGAACCGATAGCCTCTTCATTCCCCTCACTGTTCAAAGATTCACATCATTCTGCTGCAGCATTATCTAGTTAAATCGCTCGTTAACTGAAAGGAACAAGGAAGGTTTGCCGGGTGGATAGATCTCACCTCAATGCCTTTCCGGAGCAGCATGTACTTGCGGCGCCGGATAATGGGCACCGAGGTGGCTGTAGTACACGGGTAAGTTCGCAAATTGCTTCTCACATGCCATTCCTGCTTGTAGACCGACACGGTTTCTTTAGCCGGAATTCCTGTTCCAGGCAGGAATCGGCCACGTATTTCCGCGCTCGCGCTCACACGTACTCAAACGGAGCAAACTCTGGTGCATTGTTGGTTATTGAAACTTTTACTCGAAACGTGGGTAATGCACTCGGGAAGGGCTGGTCACGGTTGCCGTTTTCTAACCCACCGCCGCCGGCTTTCTGCACAGTGTGGGTCAACCAAAATGAGAGGTTTGCATATAAAAAAACAACGCAATCGAATCCACCGTTTTTATCTTCCTCCGGGGGAGTGAAAAATATTTACCGACAGTCGAAGTTCGGAGTGGTAATTTGGAAAAGTTTGAAGGTGTGCATAAATAGGTGGGGGTTTCTTTTGCTGAAGCGAGAGGGCTTTTCACAGGTAATTAATTCTCTTGTGGGCTGCGGATTTCTTTCTGAATGGGTGGCTAATAGGCTTCCAGAAGATTAACTGTTATGTACTCATCGCTCCAGTGCGTATTTCTCCACTACAAACGACCAAAATTTTCCGCCTTTTGCAAGAGTGGCAAGAGGGGTGGGAAAATGGCGACGCCAACTGAAGTAACAGACCTGGACTGATGAAAATAAATTTGTTAGATTGGATGTTGAAAATTAGCGGAAAAGTTCGTCATGCCAGAAGCCGAATGCCGTCGTTCCGTGCCTCGAATTGACGGGGCAATCACGGAAACTAATGGAGGCTAATGGGCATACCGAAGGAGGAAGTACTTTGCATGAACTTTTAATTATTGATGTTGAACGCAAATGTTTGCGGGTTGCGTGCGACGACGGTGATTGTTTAGCATTCTTCTATCTTCGGCTTACTGTACGATATGAGATAATTTGGTTCGAAACTTCGGGTTATGTTAAGTATACATTATCTGGAATGCTTCCTTGTTGTTAACTGTAACTTGGCTTCTAGAGCTGAATTTACTGTAATTCTACTGTTTCTTTTTCAGCTCAGTCTATTTAAAAATACTTAATGATTTGCTAGTCCTTTAAACCGCAGCTAAAATAAGGTTCCGCATCCTTCAGAGCTGAAATCGATATTTTCCTGTCTTGCCCCGGTGTAGAGAAACGTCAATCACTGCCATAAATAACATCCGCAACCTTTCTTCCACTGATACTATTTTTGCCTTCAGCCTGACCTATGTTGAATTGCTCCCACAGGATTTTTACTCGAGGTATGATCGGGGCGGGTCGCAAGCTCTGGTTTCATCAACAGAAAAAGGTAAATCCGATGACTTAGGTCGTCCCTTTAGGTAATTGTTTGATTTTCTTTTTGTTATTGTTTTCAAATTATAAATGTGTTCCTTTTACCATTCAGCATGAAAAATCAGATTTCATTTTTACATTGCGAAGTTGTAGAACAAATTATTTTTGTTGCAAATTACCTACGATAAAAATTTTTGACAAGCCTTAAAAATGTAGCTTTTGAACTTCAACATTATTTTATTTCTGTTATTCAGAAATCCGAAAATTGTTTTGGGTGTACGTTTGGGTACATTTTAAGTTAAGAAATAAAAATTTATTTTGCTACTTGAGATGTCCAAATTTCAAAATCCAGTTTTCACGTGTGAAAAGCTATTTTCAGTTTAGAATTCCAGTTAGAAAGTTGAGTTTTAGTTCCATAGATGGGAGCTAACATAATATGCGAGTTCAAGTTTTTAGTTTCGTTCGGAACGAATATGTCCAAGTCTCGATCCAGTATGTACAATGAATAAAAAGGTTGAGTTCCCATAGGAAAATGAGACATCGAGGCATTGCTTGCTTACATTACTATAAAGAGGTTTTAAATGAGAGTGCTACATTTTTTTAAATGAAACAAAAACGGTTTTGGATATCAATGAAATTATTTATTCATTCGACATACATATCTGACTTTAACATATTTCATGTCGAAAAGAATAAGCTTTCAAAACGCGTCGTGTGTTGTGTGTTTTGGCAAAAATGGTTATAGTTCGAATTTCCATCAGCATTTTAAAAAGAACTTAAATTAGCTATTCCCCAGATTGCAACACGCCACAGTGTGATATACTGATGCGTGACTGAGAGTGCTGCACATTAATTATCTTCTCCCATCTGATACGAGAAGAACTTTATTGTCCTTTTGCGTTTCCTCGGTCCGGTTCGAAGGGAATAATTTTTTTGCTTTTTCGAGGTTATTACGCATATTTGGAAATCGTTAAAAAAATTTAACCAAATTGCAACTGTTAGCAGAATATGCTGTTGATATACATTAGTTTGATATTCACCACCTACTTACACTTTATTCAAAACGTTGGAAAGTCTTGATGAAGACGGTTATTTCGACTTCACAGCAGCTCGAACAGAATTTTTCGTCCACCAAACGCACAACTGCAATATGCAACACGCAACAGAGTAATAATTTCCACAGTATGCCACCCTGCTAGAGTAGACATAATTTTACATCAAAAAATTTCGTGGATACGGCAAAAATTTTACCAATAGTTGTTTTTTTGACGTAGAATTACGTCTTGCGTCATCATTTTGAGATTGGGGTGCAAATTGGAAACCGAAGCATCGAGAGCGTTACGTAGATTGTGCAATTTCAAATGGTTATAATTCAGTTAGTTCCCGATGTATTCTCCTCATTTTTGGACTAAACGGTTGAAAAATCAGGAGCGTGTCCATAAAAATGCGAAAAATGTAATAATAACAATTGAATTATAAAAAAAAAGTTGAAGAGGTTGTTTATAAGACACGACCGCAAAGTTAACGTAGAACCACGACAGTCTTTCCTAATCAATTAAATGGTGTGAAGCGATATTTTTTCATATATTATTTTTGCTTTAAGAATGAACGAAATCCGTTAGAAACTGACTGAGTTTGAATTATTTGAAAATGGGAAAATTTTGTGACGCTCTCAATGTTTTCGGTTTTACAATATGTACCTCTGTATATGTTGCCGCAAGACGTAATTCTACCTCAAAAGCGCACTTATCGATATTCTGGAAGCTTCGTAGCCGCACGGTTACAGAGTCCGCTTTGATAAGCAGGTGTTCGTGGGTTCGAATCTTAGTAGAATCAAGCCATTTGGTTGCCAAAGATCTTTAACATGAGTTTATTCTCAGGCTCCCCACTACATACCCTTCCTTCAAGCCAAATTCTGTAGTAACCCTTCTGACTTTCATCCCAACAAAAATAAGTCCCTCTTATAATAATAGGAGGGTGGTATTTAAGACACGACCGCATGACGTTGACTACCGTATTCTTATATTCCATTAAAACAAATAGTAGAGGTAATTTCAAAGCTGCTTTTACAAAACTTCGAGGCACCAAAAGGTGCCAGTTTCCGATTATTCTTGTTTACTGGTTAGTCCGTCCAGAATTCCAGCCATTTTAGTATTTTGCAGTAGCCATGTACTACTAACAGCCACCCGCATTACGGGTGAAACCGGAACGATATGACCGGTACTATTTTTTCTTTCCTCCTTTCAGCTGCTAACATTCAGCGTCCGTATATAATCGGTACGGTTTAGTAATGAAACTGATGGGGTGAAATGTTCGAACGGTACCTTTTATACCAAGGCTTCGTCATTTAGTTAGAAAGAAGGAGGGGCTAAGTAAAAAATTGAATGACAAGGAACGTAAATAAGCATTGGAAACAGAAAGTGAAAACAACAATAACAACAAAGTCAGATCGATTGCATCCGTTAGTGTTGACTGTGCTTGGGAAGAGAGGTAGTGATTGGCTGCGCGGAATCGATATTTATTACCAATTTTTAAATAATGTATCTCAAACAATAGTTTGTTTTTGTTACATAAATTTAACCGTAAAAGAATTTCTGATCGATTGATGCCAAAACCTCGAAAAACTGATTATAAATGACTGAAAAATAAGCGCTCAAAACCTGACCACTTTTCCCTGGTTTTCGCTGGTTGAATTACTAGATTTTTAAATTCAGGTGCCTAACTTCGATATAGATGTTAGTCAACGTCAAAACTGGTCTGAGTAACGTATAATAGTTCTCTTCAGGGAATTGTAAATATGGCGCACTATTGGCTGGAGGAACGAGGTTTCAATAAGACTCCTTCCTCGTGACAAAATGTAAGTCCTACTTATAAAAAGACTGACTGGAGGTAAAGCATAAAGTGCCTCTTCAGGGAATTGCGATTGTGACGCGGTGTTGGTAGGAGGTTTCGATAAGTTTCCTTCCTCTTGTTGAAATGAGTCTTTCTTATAATAAAACTGATCACAGGAATATTCATTCTCTCCAGGGAATTGTAATTGGCGATATTGGCACGGGGAACGAAGTTTCGATATGACTCCTTCCTCTTGACATAATAAGTCCCTCTTAGAATAAACCTGGCCAGAGAGGAACTTTAGGTGTAGCCTCAGTTCAGGGAATTATAATTTGGCGATATTGGTAGGATAGAAAAAGGCTCGGTATTGTAGAGCAGTAAGCTTGAAACGGAAGGTTAAAATCTCACACACACAAGCACGGATATAAATGAAAAAAGCGTATCATTCATTTCAATAGTGATACTGGCCAATAATATGAAGTGCGAAATACAGAAAACACCTGGGCAATATCACAATAGATCAAATGTCTCTGATCGCAGTGACGAGTCCAAATAGAGCAAAAAAAATCGATATTCTTAAGTTGATTCTGTTGAAAGAAAAGAGATAAATGGAAAGAAATTGTATTAAATAATTCATAAATGCTTCATGATCGCATGCGCTCTGACAAAATGAATCTCATTTTATTCTGGTTTAGAGTTATCTTCTGAATAACTCCGCCTTGTCCCAGTTTCGCAATACGGATTCACAGAAAATGATTCCTTGTGGTCGTTCTGTCGAGCCGGTGGAAGAGCTGAATGACCGCTCCGGTTAAAGGCCCTCTAATAAAAAACAAATTAAATCTAATCCGGCAAGCCGGACCATAAAGGTTACAAAATATCATGTATCGTGTCGTGTTGCGGCTTGAAAGGAGACAATGTTCCGGTCCCCGTGCCGGTTCGAAGCAGATTGTTGCGTGTTTGATATTGCCGATGGTAGACATGAGTATGAAGGTAGAAATTCTGCTGTGATGTCAAACTATAATCGTCTTCTTCAAGACGTTACATCATTGTTAATGGAGTGTTGTTAATTTTCTAAAACAGACTCAGCACCGTGCCTAACTTTTTTGTTCAAAATCGAATTTGTTTCGTCTATACCGCCAGTTTTGCACAGTATCACCGTATCGTAATAAACATCACACTGCTGCGCATTTGCAGTAGCATCAAACCACAGTTGCAATTTAATTATAACCATTCGTTATGCTCTTCCAAATACATGTAGTAGCCTTGAAAAAGGCCGATTACTGCAATTGCAATTTTCATTAAATTATCGCATAAATGCTTAACGCGTGCGATATCCGCTCTGACATAATATTTTTTTCGAACGTTGGAGAATGATATAACTGAAAATAGAGGCGTGACTCCTTTATTCCTAGTTATACAATTCTCCATCGTTCGACAAATTTTATTTCGTATATCGCAATACTAATGTACGAAAAATAATTCTCATTTTCTTCTGGTTTAGAACTATCTTCTGAAGAGCCTCGCGTTAATTTCTAGTTCCCACAGTTTGTCATAGTTACGTGATAGGGATGTACAAAAAATGATTTCTGGTGGATTTTTCTAAATTATGTCGGAATAATTAAGCATTTTCAGTATGATATTTTCGTATTAACAGAAAATGATTTGGCAACTTTCTTTAACGCAGTGAAAACAGATGAAAATACATACAGTTAAAATTTAGGAATTGTAGAAATTCATCTCATATATTTCTTCCAATTGAAGCTTGTTTTTGGAAATTTCCCAGCAAACCAGAAGTCGTATAGGGATGTTAATTCTATGTCACTCAAATGTGCATGTCAAGTCTGAAATTGCATAAGATGTAACATTAAATTGGTTTATATAGTATAAAATTCAAATCCTATAAAACGCAATATTAGGTTATATGTATATGAAGCCATTTAACGTATCAGATAAAATTGTAAAATGCATCATTCATATTAGTCGTATAGAATGCAATTTAAAGTATCAATTGAGGGATTTTAAGATAGCCTGCGAAGTTATACAAAATCGTAACCATTTTTTTTTACAATGTACGTTTATGTCCTCCAGATTTGTACACATGGGCACATTGTATCTTATATGCTCATTTTTCACCAAATAAGGGTTCACTAAACAGAGTTGAGCGCGAGTTATACGAATTTGTTTGCTGGGTAGAGAATTTGTGGAATTTAATCGCCCGTTTCATTAAAGCACAGTTACTTCAAGCAGGTAGAACGATGTGATATGTACTTCTGGCTGGTTAGACCACATCACATAATGCAGCGGTAACTGATGTAATGTCATTATTTTGAAATTCTTTTCATCTTATTGCCACTGAACGGTTTCTGAACACCAATTTTTTTTGTAAGTATTATATTGTCAATGTCAGTATCAGCTGGCTTTCCGAACTTGCTTTCGGCTTAAACAAATCATTTGCTTGGTTACAACAGCAGCGCGGCTCTTTTTGGTGTGGGTTATCAAAGTGCCTTTATTCCCCCACTATCAGGGCAGAAAAAAGGTTACGATCAGCATATCTGATTTTAAACAGCAAACTGCATTTCTCAAGGCAAATATAATTGAACACTAGTCAACACAAGTGTTGTTCTAAAGCTCAAACTAGAAATAATGAAAGTTTATAGGTTTGCAGCCATTCCCTTGAATTTTGTAACCTTCAGCTACTAATATTTTTCAGAGACTTAAATGAGTTTTCATACAAACATAACGGTGAAGCGACAAACCTGGCGAGCATTTTTATACGATTACTCATGAAAGTTGACGCAATTTTGTAATGGCTAGGGGCACCAAAATTCACAGGCATGGTCAAGAAAAAATTTTGATCTACAACTTTGCTGAAACGTCATACCGATCGCACAATGCGTTCCGGCTCTGAAAATATTTGTAATCATCAATGTTTTCCCAAAATATATTTTTTTCAATAGCTTCCCAAAAATGAGTCGTGTTTCAAAAAATGAAACCAATAGCATAAAGTGGTATCTTTTGCTCATAGAAACGTCTATGCAAAGCTTCATCCAAATCAAAAACGACAATTAAAGAAATAACATTAGAACTGTTACATTTTTTGTAAACTACTCAGATATAGAATTTTTCTCAACCACGTTCGGTTCCTGATCACAGCCATATTTTTACTACTCAAGCACGGCACAAAAATGCAAAGTATTGTATGATTTGCATACAGTAGACTCCCAACGTTTATTCAGTGGAGATTTTCTTGAATTGAGCAATTATGACTCATCAGTAAAACAATGCATTTGTTAATAGTGTGCGTAGTTCTACGTCGGTTATACGGTCCTGTCGTGAATACAACCTTCTACTTTTTTAAAAACAAATACATTTTTGTTGGTGAAAACCTGTACTATCAGAAAAATACAACTTCAATGCAACAAAAACTAATAACAATATAAGCCATGGCCCCGGACTCCCGCATTTCTGAAGACCTCATTAGAAGGAGAAAACAGTTTTCTCCTTCATGCAAAAATGATAGGCAAAATTTATTTTGAAAAAATAAGCAAGTTCAAAAATTTATTTTTTTTCACTATGGGGGGGATTTGTTAGTAGCTTAAGTATTTATGATAAATATTAGTAAATAATGAGTATGTGTGTCCAATCACAAATGGTGACTTCTCAACACTGTTAGAAATTTGTAATTTTCATTATTAGGATTTGTTTGCTTTCGCAATTAGGACTTATCATTCGTAGGGATTTAAACCTACTTGTCAGAAAAGGGGAAGTAAACTTACAACTAACTTAATTGCTAACTTATTGGCTATAAAGAGAGCTTATCGTAGCAATTGAGGATTGCAACGATTTTCGTCGAAAATTGTTAATAATTTTATTTGACATAGCTTCTAATGGTTCAACACCAGTAAGTCTATGTAATTCGAGTGTACCAAACCAAGGAGGACGCCTCAAAATCATTTTCAGAATTTTATTCTGAATCCTTTGGAGCGTTTTCTTCCTTGTTGAACAGCAACTTGACCAGATCGGTACAGCATAAAGCATTGCTGGTCTAAAAATTTGTTTGCAAATCAAAAGTTTGTTCCTTAAACAAAGTTTAGAATTCCTGTTAATGAGAGGATATAAACATCTCGTATATTTGATGCACTTGGCTTGTATACTCTCAATGTGCTCTTTGAAAATCAGTTTTTTATCATAAATTAGTCCCAAGTACTTAACCTTGTCGGACCAACTTAAAATAACCCCATTCATCTTGACAACGTGATTATCGTTTGGCTTGAGGAAAGAAGCCCTAGGCTTATGCGGAAAAATTATCATTTGAGTTTTAGAAGCATTGGGAGAGATTTTCCACTTTTGCAAGTAGGAAGAAAAAATATCTAAACTTTTCTGCAATCGACTGCATATGACACGAAGACTTTTTCCTTTTACGGAAATGCTTGTGTCATCGCAGAACAATGACTTTGTGCATCCTGGAGGCAAATCAGGAAGATCTGAAGTGAATATGTTGTACAGGACTAGACCCAAGACTGAACCTTGAGGCACACCTGCTCTGACAGGAAATCTATCAGAATTTGAATTCTGATAGACAACCTGCAGAGTTCGATCAGTAAGATGATTTTTTAAAATTTTGATTAGGAAAATTGGAAAACTAAAAGTTTGCAATTTCGCAATCAAACCTTTATGCCAAACACTGTCGAATGCTTTTTCTATGTCTAAAAGAGCAGCTCCAGTGGAATAACCTTTAGATTTGTTAGCTCGTATCATATTAGTAACTCTGAGCAATTGATGAGTTGTGGAATGCCCATGGCGAAATCCAAACTGTTCATTTGCAAAAATTGAATTTTCGTTGATGTGTGACATCATTCTGTTAAGAATAATTCTCTCAAACAGTTTACTTATTGAAGCAAGCAAACTGATTGGTCGATAACTTGAAACTTCAGCTGGGTTCTTATCCGGTTTTAAAATGGGAGTAATTTTTGCATTTTTCCATAATTTGGGAAAATATGCAATTTTGAAGCAGCAATTGAAAATTTTTACTAAAAATTCCATTGTGCTCTCAGGGAGATGTTTGATTAGTATATTAAAGATTCCATCGTCACCAGGTGCTTTCATATTTTTGAAATTTTTAATAATTGATTTAATCTCATTCAAGTTAGTTTCAATTATTTCTGCAGGTAAAAAATTCTGGGAAGAAATTGAATCAAATTGACGTGTGACTTCATTTTCAATTGGACTCACAAAATTCAAATTTGAGTTATGAACACTCTCAAACTGCTGAGCAAGTCTTTGAGCCTTTTGTTCATTGGATACAAGAAAACGTTCACCATCTTTGTTCAAAAATTTAAATTTTTGACGTAGGACTGCGTCTTTATTTTCTATACTAAATTACATTTTGTGAAATTGAAAATTGAACTGGCTAATGTTGCGTCAGACTTAAAACGATTATAGCAAGCGAACGACTTAATGCATCTTAGTCATTCATATGTCGGTGGATAGAAAAAATGTGTGACAATCATTTGATATAATGTTTAACATTGTTGCTTTACTGTTTAATGGTGAAAAAAGGTGAAAAGTTCCAAAGTCAAGCTTTCCCATACATTTTCCTTGCTATTCCCTTGCTTATCGAGTACGGATAACAATAACATGGACGGAATAAATTTTCCTGCCTAAATATTCTGACTCAACAAAGTGTTTTGTTCCGTTTCGCTTTCTCGGAACTGCGTGGCCACGCCCTCATGACCAAAATCTACACTGAACTCGATACAAAAGACTGCGTGCAGAAAATTCAGCTTCAGTCTAGTTTGTCACACAATAGCGAGTGGAGTACAGCTGTTAGAGGTATGCGACATTGAGAAACGAGAGCTGCATACGAGTCAACTTCCATGCACTGCGGAACACTTTACCTTTATTTTGCATACATTAGCACCAGTTACCATCGTACGCTGCCGTATATTTTGCTGGCACAGCTACTGGTGGGCACAGCGGAGAGCAAATTTTATTATGTGCGGTCAAGCAGAATGTTTAATGCTACCGAGGATGCGATCATGAGCGTAGATTCACGGTATGGAAAGGGCTACTGTCGGTAACGTTGTTGTCGATAACCGTTGGTAGCAATCGTAGGGTAGGCGTAGTTTAGCCGAGACACATCATCTACCATATTTGTTGAAAGCTTAGCAAAAGACACGATTACAAACAAATCAACCGATCTCTTTCAGTCCAATATTTTAATGCTTCTTGCATCGTTATAAAAGGGCATTCCACCATTATTGTTTCCTCTTACTTACTGTCGATCAACCCAATAGCAAGTGTCACGACCGGTCACCAAAATTAATTATTGTTCAGTTGTAAAATTCTAGTAGTTAGTGCAATAAAGTTTAGATAGTTTAATAAACGTTAGAGTGTAAAATCTGTTTGAGCCAATAAATTAGCAGTTGTGTAGAGCAAAAATCGTGTAGTGAGTGCTTGAATAAAAAGAACTATTCACATACTGGCGCTTTGGTGCGAAGTTAGGCAACCAGCTCGCCTAGATAGGGAGAGCGCAATTTTATTCTACTAGAATTCGGGATTCGCGTCGGAGTCGCGGAATATCGCTATATCGGAGGTCACAACAGCTATACTGCCGTGAGATGACAAAGTGACGTAAGTGCCATTTTCTCGAAAATGAGTTTTTCATGTCAATTTGTTCTTTATTCGAAGACCTATCTTTTGGTATCTTCTTTCTCGTTGGTACTTATTCGTACGTTGCATAGAATCAAAAAAGCAAAGTGACGTTGGTACACATTTCCATACAAAAGTGACGAGAAATTCTTTCGTTTTTGGGCCGTACTGAAAAACTGATCACTTGGATCTACGTCACAATGTCATATCACGGCAGTATACAGCTTGTAGTATTTGATCAATTCACAACATACTTTCGTCAAATAATGTGTTAAATTTTCGCCTAGGGCGGTAATTCGGTTGTTGAGCGAAACGACGGGAGCCGATGTTAGCAGAAGCTTCTTAAAAACGTCTTCTATGATTACGATTCGGCTAAATTTTCTTGAGTGGTGTTCTAGGAATTTTCTGCTGTACTTGTTGCGGATTTCCTGGACTTCTTCACTCAACATTCCCAGCAACAAATGCGGTGGTTCTTATTATATCGCAGGTGTGTAATGAAAGCTTACGCGCCGTAAGAGAAAGGACAAGAGATACGGATTGTTTGTTTGCAAAGTTATCCTCAATATGCTTATCCATAGCTTATCTAAGCCGAAGAGTATTCACAGTAGTTTAACCAAACTTTAACTGTTAATGCCTTACCCTATTAAAAAAACAGGTTTTAACTAAATCTAATTAATTTTAAGAATAAATCATCTCCATTTATTCAATTCAAAAAGCTATACAACCTGCTCTTCCAAATGAAACCAGACGATGTATTTTTCATTTGCCCCATTTAGAGTTATTATTATTTGAGAATAAAAACGTTAATAACTCTTCACCCGTAAAAGATATCTCAAATGTGTAGCAATCAAAAGTTGCGGTTTTGAAAGTTTTGTAAGCCATCTGAATACAGCTTTAATGGGAAATTTGAATTTACGAAAAAAAGTAGCAAACTTTTTTTTAGTGCAATCCTAAGCCAAATTTTCTCTATTTTAGTCAAAAAATAAATCTTCTACAAAGTTGCTCAAAATCAAGTGACTTATAACTTTGTCAAAAAAAAATTTCCGCAAAAAAATGTCAATTATTTTATTTCGTTGATTTCAGAACCATCATAACTTTCGGTTCAATTTAAATGTAGACCTACTAATAAGAAGCAACTTCTCCCTACAAGGTATGGCTCTAAAATAACAAAATTGTATCGGAACCTCATTTCCGCCTAAACGAACGTTCTGTATTACAAGAATCTATATATCTACAAGTTTCTATGAGAAAAATTGGATCCGAACCTATGAGAAATTGGATTATTGCAACATGGGATAATGTTGAGAGTGTGAATAAAAATATGGAGAGAGCAATCAGTGTAAATGATACACTGCTATTATCCCTACAATCACGAAAGCGGATAAAACTGAAGAATTTAGGCCCAATAATATGTTAAACACATTAGAGAAAGTTTGTGTTGATGCATTCTACAAATATGTATGATTTCTTAATTCCTATAGGATACTAAATCGAAGCTAGAGAAACCATTTTCGCGGCATTTTTTTTCTAGGACCATGCAAAAGTTGAGAGAGCATACATATGATTTAAAAGAGAAGACTCATTTCATTGCTTTTTATTGAATACTTTTTATAACTTACATCTATTTGATGAACTGTTTTTTACGGTTTTTGAAGCATATTTATTAATTACTCTTTTCTGTTTGTTGCAGATAGGGCTTAAAAGTTGTAGTACCTCAAAATCAAGATTTAGCGGATTGTTTGAATTTCAACATCTGAAATTAGGCACGAGTAAAAAACGGGATTTCATGCTTTCTCCGGCCGTATTGGTACAAGCCATGTGCGACAGAGATTTTGTCTCTAGTCGTTTAGAATTCTGAACCTTGAAGGAAGTTTTAATGGATAATCTGAGAATGTAGTAATCGCTTCGAATGGTTTTCCCTTTAATGAAATAGTCGCTAAGAAATATTCCGTGCACATCCCAACATAAATTTGGTCCTAATCATTTCAGTCGTCTGTTACGTTTATCCAGGCTTAGGAGTTGAATCGTCGGATCACATTTATACAACCGATTGAACTCCGGAGTGAAGTGATGGAACAATGTGTCATTCATTGTTACTTATCGACGCCTAAACTCGTGTTTATTCGAATTGATCGATTATTGTGAGCTCACGCAGCACTTACTTCGCACTTCTTTTTCGATATCTCTAGAAATAGTAACAAAAGTTACATAAAAACTATTGTGAAAAGAGATTCGGGTATATTTATCTCCTGCTTCACAATCAAACCTTAACGGTGAGCTACTTGCTTATTCATTCTGAGAAAATTTTGATCGAGAGCGGCTGGTAATTAACGACAAGCTCAGTTGCTTGATCAAATTTCAAAAATTTCAATATAAAATTACTGTCCATTAGCAACTGTCTGTTTTATTTCGGGTGCAAGTGCTAAAGAGAATACAAATCCAATTACCACCAGGTTATTGTTTTAAATATCCCCTAGTTCTCACTGACAACAAAAATAACATTAAACAACAAAGTAGAGCACTCTAGGATAGATTCTACGGAAAAACTGTGCGAACGAAAATCTCATAAATTCGCAGACGAACTTAAATCTTTTAGCAACAACAAAAATCGACCCTCGTTCGTCGTCTACCACAGCCAGAAACAAGACACATCGAACCAATCCACCCCCAGGCCGGCTCTTCCGGCGGAGGATGAACACATTTAAATATTCATTGCATCACGAAACTTCTCCATTTCGCTACTGTCAACCGACAAGCCACTTTGCATGCGAAAACTTCGTTTCTTCCACTCCCTCGTTCTCACAAATTGGATATTTGTCTGCTAAGAACACAACAACCTACAAGTTCTTAATTCAGTGCTTCCAGCACTCCGTCGCTGCCGAAGGTACCCGTGCCGCTCCACGTTTGTAGCCCTTGTCAAAAGCCTGGATTTTTACGTCTACCGGTTTCAGCGTCATCAGCAGGGGTGCGGGAGACATACACAAGAGATAAATTATTTCCGGTTTCTGTCTAGCGGCTTTCCTAGCACCGGAACAGGAATATGACACAGTACAGACAGTCTTCGAACCTGGATTGCTTCAACGCATCAACTACAACGACGAACGAACGGGAAGCAAAAGGATTGTACCTACCGGAGATAAATTTTTGCAGCATTGAATATAATTTGCTGATGAATCTCCTGTGAGTCACTATATAAGAACCACTTCCGTCAGGGTAGTACGGTTTATTTAACGAGCTGTTGGAAATCTATTTATGATCCATAGATTATTCCTCCGGGAGGGGAGGGCTTCGGAAAACTTCTAACGTGACGTCTTGTGTCGGAGCTAATGTGTGGGTTTTCTGACAGATAAAGAGAAAACAACATCTGGATTTGGAATATTTAATCGGCGGTCGTTGCTGTTGCCATTTTTAGCTGATTTAAAATTCACGCTCAGTGTTGCTGTATTTACGATTCGTCTATGTGGTTATTTGTTTTTCTTCTCTAGAAAAAGCAAATGTACGCAGAATGTGACAAATTTTTTGGATAAAAAACTTTTTTTCGTCACTAAAACGTAAATAAATTTACTCAAACAAACAAACCGAGCATGAAATCTCACCATCATCAGAGAGCTCTACAGCACACTGAAGTTATTCAGTAAAGAGCTTCTGAAAGCTCTATCAACAATTTTCGCCCACGAATTCAATATCCGAAACCAACATGGTATGATATGAGTAAAAAAAAAGTTTCACATAACAGGTGTTCGTAGGTTAAATTGAGGCTGCCAAAACTTTATCTTACCCATCAGCTCCACTCGAAACTAGTGGCAAGTGGCATTGCGCCGGTCTGAATGTTGCGTGTGATGGAAACTCTCCACTACTGTTAGTGCAACAGTGAACGTTCCTTTACTACCATCATCTAGATGGATCTTTTTTTTTTTTTGGTTTGTAATCATTCAATCTACTTTCCCTCACCAGAATCATGCTACGAATATGATTATTTTCAGGCACGAAAGTCTGAATTCTGCTAATCCACAGTTGTGAATGTAAAATGTGAATATAATTGAACCGTTATTTTTTCCCATCTGTTCGTAATTTAACTTTTACTTCGCTCGGGTTTTGCCCAGAATGAGCACTTCAGTATTTCAGTTTCGAAGTTTTTCCTAAGATAAACAAACAAATTCGAAATTCGTTTTGAGATTACTTCAAGTTGTGTTTCACGTTAACCTAATTTACACCACGGGTAAAGAACCTAACAAAATGTAAACGATAATGCGTCTCCATCGTGACCAATTTGAAGCAAGCGTCTGTTTGATGGCGGTGAATGGAATTCACACAAAACAACAACAATTCTAGCAAGAGTCTGTTTACTAACAAATCCTTTAATTCACACTGAGTGGCGAATGAAGTGGAGAATCAACAATCGATATTGTTTATTTCAGTATTCGAAGGCGGATTCTTCGGCTCATCGACGATTGCGATGACAACGATTGTCCTACTTCTTCGCAGCGAAGAAGTAATCGGAACAGCTTTTCCAGTAATTAGATTCTTTGGAAACATCTTCGCAAATTTTTTCTAGCTAAATTTACCTCACGTTCAGTGGCATTTGAAATTCTATGAGTTTTTCAAGCTGAACAACATAATTTAAATGTGTTTTTATCGGGACAGTAAAAACGCTAGGCAATAAAAAATGCGGCGAGGGAAAAACAAACACAATTCATCAAGCGATGCTGCCAATATTAAGCAACGGTGTTGTAAAGGCTAATTAGAAAAAATTGACACCGACAGCGGGTCGTAGTATTTTATGAACAAAAAGATGCTTACATAAGGAGGATCAGAAAATGTTGCATAAATGGTTCCACAATCTCACATAGGCAGTTTTTATTTAGAAAATAAACTCAAACAAACTCATGGTTTTAACATTAACTTCAATATCTTACAGGGAATGTGATGTAATAGAAATAATTTTCTATGAAAATATGATCACTGTGCAATTAGATGGATTTTAGAATAAAAGATATACTCATGTACCCTTTTGTAGTTTTTATAACAAAAAATGAGGCTTTTATAAAATGAGCTTTTTTGGATAATTATTTTTTTATTTTTATTTAACCTTTTTTCACAAAAAATAAATTTTTTCTTAGAATATATATTTTTTTTAGAACGACAAAATTGTTATCTACAACTTTACCGAAGTTGTCATATCCATCAAACAAACCGTTTGGACCCTAAAAATATTTGTAATCATCAATACCTTCCCAAAATAGCATTTTTCAATTGCTTCTCAAAAACAAGTCATGTTCCAAAAAATTAAACAAGTAGCACAAAATGGCATCTTCTTCCTGTAGAAACATCTATGCAAGGTTCAGTCAAATCAAAAATGATCGATTGAATTGGTTGGCCCTTTATGTGGAATTGCTGATATGAAAACTAATGCCGTGAACATCAATCAACAAAATGACTGGAATAGTATATACAGTGCTTTTTCGATTTTATCACGGTCAAAAAAAATTTTTTTGAATTTGGCGAAACCGTGAATTTAGCGAAATGATAAAAATTTAATTTTTTGTGTTGGATTGAATTGAAATTAATGATGTTTTGAGTAAAATGATGCACTTTCATGGTTGAAGGGGAGATAAGTTCAAGATAAAAATAAATAAACAAGAAAAGGTTAGTTTATGATATATTTCTCCATTGCATTTTCGCAGACTTTCTCCCGGCTATTCATGCAATATCAAAATGATTTGTACTGCCCATTCTTTAGCATAGCTAGCAGACTCTACTGCTTGTTTATGTAAAATTGTGGAACCGCTAGATTTTATAATTTTTAAATCCACGCTCTATAAGGACCAAACTGTAGGGCTATTTGAGTTGTTAACAGATCTTTTTCTCAACCGCTCTAATAATACGTAATTTTTTCTTCAAAGTCAATGAAATACGTATTCCACGGTTCATTTTTCTCAAGATTATGACACAAATTATTTGTAACAGATATGACACTTGGTTGCCTCAGAAAATTGATCAAATAAATTGAGTTCATAAAACTATACACATTCAAGGACACAAGGCTCAAGTAAAAATGATGTTTCAAATGCATTTTCTACAACTGGAAGTACAATATTCTTGATTTAAAGTTTTCTTTTAAAAGCGTGATAAAAACGAAAAAAAAACCGTGAGAAAATCGAGCGTGAATTTGGCGAGTAGTGATAAAAACGACTGTTGATAAAAGCGAAAAAGCACTGTATAGCGTAACACATTCCCATTGCTAGTCATGTGTGTATGTGACTTAGAGCGAGTGCGTTTACATTATACTAGTCATCGGATGGTGATGGTTATGAGAAAAATATTTAACGATGGTCAAGAAGAGTATATCTTATCAACTTTTCGATGTTTTACTAATGACACCTTAACATTAGCTCATTCTGCCTGAGCAATCTACTACTGGAAGGTGAGAGAATTTATTTCTCAAGTATATTTTTATAGAGTTTTCTGATTAATTTTATCACTCTAAATTATCTTATTCATTTTGTATCATTTTCTTATTCAAAATTACCTTGTTATTTCACATTACAATCTTAAATTACATGTTATAACTGATGAATGATTGTAGAAGCGAGCGGCCAAATTTGGGCAAACACCACAATGTTCTTTATTACAAGCATCGAGTAAATTTAATGATTCAAGCGCAGCGTCGTTCTACTACGTGTGTTATTACTGTTTTTTTTTTTCTTTTTTTCCTGTTGGATACATTTTCCACTGCGACCAGAGATTTGATCTTTTGTGGCGGGCCCCTATTTGATGTAAGCCTTATCAGGGTGTCGTACCACTATTAGGTTGAATGGTTTCCACTTGCTGAATATAGGCATCGTCCCAATAAGGTATTATTGAACGAATAAAGTTCACTGCCTTATTGGGAGAAGTCATCCAGATATCTAATGGTTGTATTAAGTGTTTATCAAAGAATTGCTTCCTCTTTTGAGAGAGTGCTTCACAGTCACATAATAAATGTTCTGAGGTTTCTTTATCTAGGTTACAAAAGCGACAGGCATCATTTTGCAATTTACCTATCTGTTTAAAGTGATATTTACTTGGGCAGTGTCCCGTTACAAGGCCACTGTAGGTACAAAGGTCTTTTTTGAGATACTGAGCAATCGCTGGGTTACTGTTTTTTGGGGTGCAATAAATTTTTTCGATTGTCGAGCTGAATTATTGTTTTTCCAAATGTTTTCTATCATTGATTGTTCCCACTTCTTAAGTTCCATTTTGAGGGCACATTCTGAGATCCCACAAAACGGTTCTGGCTCTATGAACAACTGCATTGATCCATTTCTCGCCAACAGATCAGTATTTTCATTCCCTTCAATGCCGCAATGCCCAGGTACCCAGAATAAGTTTACTTTACTATTTCTAGCCACCTGCTGTAGCAATTGAATACAATACCATACTAATTTCGAAGAACAGGAAACGGATTTCAGTGCTTTTAGTGCAGCTTGACTATCCGAAAAAATGCATATATTTGTATGTCTATAGTTACGTCGTAAGCATATTGTAGCGCATTCAATTATTGCCTGTATTTCTGCTTGAAATACTGTTGGCCACTCTCCCATAGGTATTGATAGACTGACTCCAGGGCCTGCCACCCCAGCGCCAACCCTATTGTTTAACCTGGAGCCATCCGTGTAGAACACTATTGAGCCTGGTTGAATGCTAGGCCCACCTGATTCCCATTCAGTGCGACTTGGCTCAGTCACTTAATTACTGTATTACTGTTTACTAATTATTTACTTTTTTTGGCAAGTTTTGTGTTACAACTTCAAGGTGTTCAGCTGTGGTGCAGTGTCAGTGTTTTCATCGAAATTAAATTAAATTAGGGGAACTGCTCCATTATTCATTTCATTAAGCCGATATTCACGTAGAATGCACGGATTAAACAACAAATTTTCATGAAATCATTGAACAAATAAACAAAATACGCTTACGTGCTCTTATAGAATCGTTCAGTATTGCATATTTAATAAAATCCTGAATTTAGTAAAACAAACCATTTTGCACAACGCTTCCATATCCATCTCAAAACTTAAATCACTGCTCAATTATTCATCTCACGACGCCCCCATATTCATCACACTGCAGTGCACTGTTAATCATGAATGAATCACATTATCATGAATGAACGTAGCCGCAGCCCGTCGTAGTACGTTAGCTAGATAGCCGCTGTAGTTGTTTACGTGCAATTATGGTAACCTAGATAACCACGGCAGTGCTGTCCATTTATGTCAATTATGTCGGAATAATTCAACTTTTTCAGTATAATTTGTTCGTATTAACAGAAACCGATTTGGCAACTTTTGATTTTCTTCAAGGCTGTGAAAACAGATGAAAATACATACAGTTGAAATTTAGGAATTGTAGAAATTCATCTCATTTATTTCTGCTAATTCAACCTGGTTTTTGAAAATTTTAGGTGAACGTTTCAAAGATTAAAGTATTCTTAGTGTAGTGAGTGATTTTGTTTAGTGATCAAAATAAAAAGTGGTCCGCTAGTGATGAGAGAAAGTTTGGTTGGCTGCTGAACGAGTCCCGTTGTAGCCGTACAGAACAATGCGCGGATTTTGTTTTCTGAGGTAGGTGATTGAATCAAATGAGTTTTCGAGTGCAGATGTCCGACTATTATATCAAATTTAGAGCTTTTAAGTGAGTTTTTGAGGATTATACTTAATGAGAAATCTAAAGTGAACTAAGAAGAATCCGTTCCATGGATTAGCAGATCGATTTAGTTAGAAAATATGCATTTTTTTCTGTTTTCAATTGTGTTTTCATGTTGTATGAGATGAATATATGGGGTGAGATGAATAATGGAGCAGTTTCCCTATTAGAATTTTTTTGCACTGCACACTCTGATCGATTGAGTTTATATGCATGCAACGCATTCAGTGCACGACGCAACTGATGATGTGACGCGATGAGTTTTGTTTTCAGATCGGATATAGGAACTTGGTATGAGTTTATACCATCACTGATTGAAACCTATTATAGACCTTACTAGCTGATACCCGGCCCGCGTTGATGCGCCTGTTAGTTTATGACGACAATTATGTATCTCTTTTTTGCATGGACCCCACTGATACCAGTAGTTTATTTGATTTTTTGTGGCTTTGTCCGGGCATTTTTGCTGTTTGTACATTTTTGCTTTTTTACCCTTTTTGCAGTGCTACTTATTGAGAAGTTACCTGCTCCGTGTTATAGTGCTTTTTGTCTTCTCCTTTAGACTTAGTCACTTACTTTCTTCCTTATCGACTCTATCTGATCCTCCTGCAAACTATCACTCCTAATTAAGTCTGGAGGGAAGATTTTGTGTTGAAAGCCTGAAAATAAACCCATACCTAAAGTCCTTTTGCCTGCGAATGGCTTGGTTCTACTAATTTCGAACCTATCACCACTGGTTTATCAAAGCGGACTCTGTAACCTTGCGGCTACAAAGCTCTCTACTCTATGTATCTTTTAAATGTGCCATAATACCATAATTATTTGATAACATTATCATGCAGTAAAAAACGCGTAAATTCACAATTGTTCATATGCACATTAAAAGAACATTGAAAACCAAACCATTATGTAGTAGAAACCATTATGTGTATTCATTTGTAATAGAAGTAGTTGTGAATTTTTCGGGAATTCTGGCATATTTGTTTGGCCAGGCCACGACCGCAAGTTTGACGTAGAACTACATAAGGTTGTTTGTTACATGGCTTGCGTTATTGCATGTGAGAACGATCGTAAGGAATAAATTCGAAGTAAACTTCTCCTTTTCAATAATTCTTTGAATGATAGTCGATAAGATTAAGATGAATTATTTAATATCAATATGTTCATGTCAATAACTTTCACAAATCATTTTTGGCTGTTATCCTGAAACAGGAAATCGCCATCTTGGATTTGACGTCTAGAGTCGATTTCCGACTTCTGGGTTCCATTTTGGTTTCAAAAACAACCAATAAATAGCACCTCAGTGTTCGATCATTTTCGGAAACCGAATATCGCCATTTTGGATTTTCATAAAGCGCCTGGATTTTCTTTTCGATCTCTAGGTATTATAGCGATTCCGGAATGATTACTTTTGGCTATTCACAGCAATTCAACGTTGCTTTTCGCGATTTTGAGTTGCCAGTTCAGATTGAAAATTGTCGTCAGGGGTCGATTTCTGGCATATATGCATCATTCCGATTACGGAAAAATCCATTTTTGGTGGATTTCTGGAAACCTGCATTCTCCATCTTAGATTTCAATAGAGCCGTCTTTAGTCGATTGCTTGTCTCTTGGCATAATTTCGATCCCAGAAATACCCATATTAAGTTGTTTTACCGCAACCGGATTTAGTCATCGTTGATTTCAAAATGATCTGTGGAGTCGGTGTTCGGCCTCTGGTTATTATTTTGATTCCAAAAATAGCCATACTGTGTGGTTACACATACCCCCCCCCCCCTCATAGCTGTCCACGTGGTATTTGGATGGCCCCTTATGGGTTTACTATTCCCAGCTGTTCTCCAACAACCGGAAGTTGCTACTTCAAATTTCAAAATGATCTGGGGCGATTTTTGGCTATGTGCATCATTCCGATTACAGAAATATACAGGAATATTTGGTCATTTTCAATAACCGGAAGTCACCATCTTGTTAAAATCAAAATGGCGTCTGTGGACAATTTCTGTTCTATGTACATTATATCGATTACAGAAATGCCCATTTAGGGTGATATTTGGTCATTTTCGGAAACCGGAAGTCGCCATCTTTGATTTCAAAATAGTATCTAGAGTTGATTCCAGGTCTGGTGGTATTCGGTTATTTCAAGCTGTTTTGTGTAAACTGGATATCGTCATTTTGAATTTCAAAATGGTGTCTGGAGCCGATCATTTTGGTATCAATTTTGGTTCCATAAAAAAACAATAATAGGCAGTATTTGATAATTTTCTGAATTCGGAAATCACCATCTTGGATTGCAAAACGGCATCTAGATTTGATTTCCAGCCTCGCCACTGTTCTGGTTTAAATAATATTTATATTGGGTGGTATTGGACCATTTTAGAACGTTTTCCAGAAACAGGAGAATGTCATCTTGACATCTTCGGTTGATTTCCGGCTTCTAGGTATTACCTCGGTTTCCAAAATACCTATCTAACTATCTATTCGAAAAAACCCGAAAAAACCTATATTGGTCTTTTTTTTAAATCTAATAGATTAAATCCTGAGTTTGAAATACGTTTCGACATTTTTAAATGGTTTAATAGTTCACGTCATAACATTACGTATATTGATGGAGGCGTAACTACTTTCCCAATCCGTTGTTGCAAAAACGAAGAAAATCCGTTGGAAACTAGAATCATGAAAACACCCTTAACACCATGCAATTAAATTAAATGATGATAAAATTAATGCTCTCCACTTTTCAATACAAAAAAATTAACACCTCCCCTAGTGGAATGAAGCAATACTGATATATCAAAACACGAAACGCGAAAACGAATTTTTCGAATTTTTCAAGATGAAACATTAGAAGATTCAATAATAATGAAGGTTGTTGTAATTTCCTCCCTACCTTTACTACGCCACTCAGATACAGAAAATTCAAAATTACGGGAATATGCCTCGTATTATATTTGAGAACCCACGTGTACAGAATAACACAGTGATCATCTTTGGTGTTTAGAAGTGCTCATGTTTGGCGTGTTTACAATGAACAAATTGGTAGTCGCTACCCCCTCGTTCCCGCTTTTTTCCTTCCTGTATGAGATAGACATCACTTAAAGTCTTTGAAACATATTCAACTAGGGATGTTACGGATATCCGTATCCGCATCCGCATCCGCATCATGCATCGTGAGATATCGGATGTTGTGGAACCAATGCGGATGTTGGTAAAAATATCGATTAATAAAATTTTGGGTCAAAATTTTCCTCGGTGTATTCCTGAACGCTTTAATGGCTTTTGTACTGGGGTTTGATATGTCATACGCAGTGAAACACGCACTGTAGTATGTCTCTCTCGCTCAGTCAATCGCCGCTGTATTAGAGATAACAGTTGTGTATGCGAAAGCAACAGAACACATGTTCAATTCAAAGAAGTTTCTTTTTCTCTTTTTATCCGGTGAAATGACAGAAGCAGTGTTTGAACATAAGCCGTAGTACCGTTAGAAACAATATGTTTCTGCTTCGATTGTTCGATATCGGTTATAAAGAAAGTATTTTGTATTGTATTTTGTTGTGAAATCTGTTTAGTTGGCCATGCCTCCTCCAACAAGGAGTAACATATGGGAATATTTTGAATCAGTTCGCGTTAATAATGCAAAGTGCAAAATATGTGCGGAAGTGTGTTCTCGGAAAGGACGCACAACATCATCTTTGAAAAACCACTTTAAGATGGAACCGAAGGAATACCAATCGTACAAGAAAATCGACAGTGGAAAAGATATAGTAAAAGAAACAACCGTGTTGACGCCGATTCAACAGACTAAAACCCAGTTAACATTGGCAGAATCCCTCACAAAATCGATTAAATGGAGCCAAAGCGATCCCGAATCTAGGAAAATTGACAAATATATTGGTGAAATGATTGCTGTTAAGGATCTTCCTTTTAATTTTGTTGAGGGAATTGGGTTTCGGAGGTTGATTCAACACGTAGCGCCAAAATACCATTTAAGCAGTAGAGTGCATTTCTCAGATTTGGTGTGTAATTGAAATTTCAAAATTCGAAAGATTATTGATGAAATGTTGTATAAGTCATTTAAAACCGATATTTGGTCCGATCTCAGCAAAGGCAAAGTTTAACCTGCCATGGCATCACAAAGAAATTCGGTCGTATTCAAATGGGATGCTTTTGATGAAAGGCACACAGGTAAGCAACAATTTCTATTTTTAGCCTTTTTTATGTAATTTTTAACGTTTAAAAACAAATTAGACTACCGTCTGCCGGGGTGAGATTGTGCCAAAAAAGGACACGTTTTTGTTTCTTAGCTTGTAATGCACACATTTAGGCAATGAGTTTAATCCAAGTCACGTCAATGCACACTTAAATGTTTAGTTAACGACTGCTGCAAATATGGTCAAGTTACAATAAACTATAATTTTGCTAAAATTGAATGAACTTTGGCCTAATCTCACCCCTTCTATGGGGTGAGACTGTGCCAAAAACAAAAATTTGAATTTAATACCTGTTAAATGAACAGTAGTGTATCTACAATTAATTCACATGAATAACATGATTAAACAGTGAGTATAGAGACGACCATAAACAACGTGGACTATTAAGGGGTTGTAGGGGGTTGACCAGAAACTACGTTTCATATGAATTATAGAAAAATGTATGACTGGATCAAATGAATATCTGGAGTAACCAGTTATGAGAACGTGGCTCATGGACAGTCTCTAAACACATAGTGGCGTCTCCAGGTAGCTTAGAAAGGGAAAACGTTAGACATAAAGCCTGAGAAGACTTTTCGTTTCAATTATTATGTGCCATTGGCCACTGTATATTCCATTGGAGATCTCAAAACCGCTGGAAACATACCCACAACCCTCCTTCCTTGCTTCAAAAGTCATCAATTTACATAGAATAGGTGTACAAAATTTTGTTACATTCCTTAAGTAATTTCAGTCATGGTAAATTTCCATCTAACAGTTGTTAGCTAACTGTTCTCAAGCATTTAGTCATTATTTCAAATAATACCATAACTAGACAACATACCCTATGTAAACAATGCAAGTGTTTTGGTTTATACTGATATTTTTTTGTCATGAATGTGAATTCCGCACCCTGTACCATTCATTATAGCTTGGCACAATCTCACCCCAAAAAGGGCTCGAAAAGTGTACAGTTTGGAAAAACATTATTTTCTGAGCCATCACAGCTTCAATGCATAATATTTCCTCAACACATTGGAGACGACATCCTAACGTACTATCTGAGCAGTAAATTGATGTGATTTCTTGATCGGGTTGGTTTGCATGGGACATTTTTTGGTAACGTTATTTGCGCGTGTTTTTCAGCCTGTACTTTGGAACATTATTTAAGTAAAACAGTTCACTAATATTATCTATATTCTATTTCAAGTTGTGAATAAATATGTCATGTTTCATATAGTATTAAGTTTGAGGCATTAGGTTCTAGAAATCTCAAGTAATTTAACATACAAACATTTCCCGTTTTGGCTCAATCTCACCCCCGTGGCTCAATCTCACCCCGGCAGACGGTATTTTAAACATTATCAGGAATTTAACTAGGTCACAACAAAACGGGTTAGGCAAAGAACTAATTAGAAACTGAAATTAAAAATTTATTCTGCTCGTTGTCTGACAACTAAGCTAAACTTTTTTTATACCATCAAGTTTAGCTTGCAACATAGAGTTGATATTGGAAATTTCAATCCATTTTGCTTTCAGTTATTTTCGAATGTTCAATTGATTACCATTGGAACATGTTTTTGATAACTTCCAGGTGACGTTATATCCGAAAAATTTAAAATAATGTTAGATGAATGGAATATTCCAAAAGAACAAGTACATTATATGATTCGCGATGTAGGGTCTTATATGAAGCGAGCCATGAGGCTTTCGGCATACGAGGACGTTGATTGTACCGCACATAAACTACGAATTTCTATTCGAAGCGCATTAAAATCGGATCAGGATCTGACTTCATTGATCGAGAATTGCAAAAAGATTGGAACTCATTTCAATATTTCAACAATTGCTCAAGACGATTTGAAAAGATACAAGAAAGATTAGATCAGCCGGTTTGTGAATATTCGCATTGTTTTATTTTTCATTCCACTAATTTCGTGTTATTCTTTACTAGGTATTGAAAGTGTTCCAGGTTTGCCTTTAGTTTGAAAGATTTATCAAGATTAAAGATTCGCTTTGTCTATACTCGAGTCAGAAGGCAGTACCGATTATATCAGCTGAAGAGTGGCAAATGATTTAAACGTGCACACACATTTTAAGTCCATTTTAAGAAGCTACACGGGCTCTGAGTAGTTCCTTCGCTTCTATTTCATCTGTTTTCCCCACTGTTTATACCTTGTCAATGTATTTGGAGGAATTTATTGACAAATCTAACAGAGATGAGCTGAAGTAGCTTCTACGATCTTGCAAAATTTTAACAAAAAATTTGGAAATATTCAAGACAATTTTTATTTTCACCACCGGGACTTATTTGGACCCGCGTTATAAGCACAATTTTTTTAAGGCAGGTATTAAGGCGAAAGTGGAAGCGCAAATAATTAGAATGTGCTGTACGACCGTTAGTGAACCCGATTACAAGAAGCGCAAACTTCTAACGAACTGCGACACACAAGACCACACTCAAATTCCGAACCAAAATTCAAGCAGTAGATCTAGCTTTCAGCAACACATGGCTTCGTGTCTCGAATCTTCAAGCGATGAAAAAGATGATGTTCCAATTGTAGATGAGCAGAGCATGAAAGATTTTTTGGGAATTACATAAAAGAGAAACGGATCATTTTAACAAAAAATCCCCTTCTATGATGGAAAGGAAAGCTTGGCGTTAGTAATAACCTTCATGACCTAATTAGACGATATTTGTCTCCACCTCCAACAAATGTCCCCAGTGAGCAACTGTTCAGCAGTGCTGGCCAGATTCACGACCCGCTTCGCAGCCAGCTTGCTGGCTAGAAAGCAGCCAAACTGATGTTCATGAAGTATAATTTGCCATTGGTTGATTTCGATTAATAAATTTGTTTTATTGTTGATAAACATGTTTTTGAGACAATTCATGATTAAAAAATTTCACTTAAGGCCCCATACTCAAATATCCGCATTGAGACCATTTTAATTTACTTTTGCTCAAATCAAGTTACCGATTTCTGTATTCCGGTTTCAGGATCCGCATCAGTAGCAATTACATCCGCATCCGCATTCGCATCTGCACCTGCAGATATTTTAAAATTCACATCCGTAACATCCCTGATATACACCCCCCCCCCCTTTGCCTTAACTACGCCACTGAGATATAGCAAAGTCTCTGATGACAAAGTTATGTCGCAAAACCACGTCTCATATTTGAAACTACCTGTATATAAATTTTCATGATGTGCATTTTAATAATTTACAAATAATGAAATTAGTATAAAATGCTCTGCATTTTCGGTCAAACACAGAATTTCTGTATAAATTTTGTAAGGTTCCTTCTGGAATCGTGGACGTGGACTCGATAAACAATTCTGGACAAGAAATTCTCAAGAAATTCTACCTAGCGGTTAGGACTAGGAGTCATGTCATGCCATGTCAGCCTTTCACTTTAAAAGGTTCGCGAAATTGAAAACGATCAGATTTACTTCAGCTGCTACGCGGAGATTTTTAAAGTTGCTTCTCTGACCGACACACAGAGAATCTTGCGTGTGGATTCCCAGAAGACGAAACTAATGAGAAGGTTTTACTTTTGCGAGTCGCTCAGATTCTGTCTGTATCGTGGAAACGAATAATCTCACGATTCCATCACCAATGCACTTGCTTTTCGTTTTAACGTAGTTAGAAAAAAAAATATTTCAAATAATTATAATTAATAATTAATTTACGAATCTGTTCAAACTCCTCTAGTTTCATTGTTCCCTAATCGTTGCATTTTTCCCATCACCCTTAATTATTTGAGAATTGTTTTGAAATAGCTTTAGTATAATTTCCTGGTTGTTTTAAAAATTGTTTGATATCATATAAAAAATGCGCGTTGATTATTGTGGAATCACTTTTGACTATTTTCTCCAGTTGAAAAAATAATCGATATGATTTGTTTGAAAAAAAAGGTCATACATGCATTAAAACGTATTTAAAAAAGTTTGTTATGATCAATACTCCTGTAAATTGATCTGAAAAAAGCATACAAAGGGTTAAATTAATGCATTGTCTTGTATTATCATTCTCAAATCCGAACCAATTCATCATACAATCAGTAACCATATATAAAGCAACTGTGCACTTGGGCACAGACTTTTATGCCCTTTTTATGATACCATAAAAATACAATTCTTTACGTAACACACATTGCAGCTCCATAAAATAAGATTTTTACTTTGATTTATAACGGCGGAAAGAATTCGAAGCGTGTTTTTCAAATAACGAATAACGAACTAACTTAAGCTTTCTCTGATTCCGATCGATACACAAATCACTGGAAATATAATGCATGCCTTAAATTACAGCTGAAACTTTCGCAGAGACAGGTAACATATTTTAGAATCGATTTATGTATCATAACACAACCTTCATGATGAGATGCAAATGTTCGTTTGTATACCGAGTTGCGATGTTATTAAAGCAAGTTTGAATAATAATAGATTATAAATGTCAGCAATATTTTAGCATCAGCCTACTTCATCCTAGCAAGCAACACACAAAACACCGCCCAGTCTATCGAGCTGTTGGAAACTAATTTACATATAGTAACAAAACTAATCAAAGCCTCAAACGTTCCATATTGATAGTAGAACAACAACAACAACATGTGCGTGCCTCAGTGTTCATTAATACCGCAAACAGTTGCCCGAGGATTCTGTTAAATGACCCTTCTCCCGAAAACCCTTGGCACGCCCGAGAGTAAGGACAACAACAACAACAAAAGCCAGACGCAATGTCCCTGACGAAAGCAAATATTATTGTTTGCCGGAAGATTCCTCCAAGATAGTGTCAGAGTGTCAAATGTTTGCTCTGCATTATGCCCAAAGCTCTTTTCGCACAGCCAGTGACAGTGACAGAGCAGCCTAGCATTTATTACCTTTTCTCCGATGGCGTCCGGTGTTCTGCAGGTTGTTATCCAGAAAGTATCCATCCAGCGAGTTGAACAGCGCCAACAAATACACTACCATGAGCTTTTCGAGCCACATTTTTTCGCTCGGTTTCGCTCACCTCCTCGCCACTTTGAAGCACTACGATAGCGTGTTTTTTTTTGCTTTTTTGCTCTTCCGCTCTTACCAGGGAGATTTCCCTTGATTGCCAAACCCACGGATGTGAACACTTTATCTTTTAGCTACTCTTCGTGTCGTTCTTCAAAACATCCGGTGTGAAGCATTATCGACCCGCACTCACATTCCGTTCAGTACTCTAAGCTTTCGGGTTTTCACTTCCGTTTTTATGGTTTACTTTCCGTTCCGATTTACCACGCAGTGCAAGTCGGACTGATCGGTTTTTTTTTCTACTGTTATCGGGTAGCACTTTCCTTCTCGTTTCAAAACCGGAGTTGGAAACAATTTAACTTTTACGATTATTGCGATCCGACACCAGACGGTTTTCCGCCCCCTTATGCGGATGCTCTACCGCTCATCATTCTTCCTTCTTCTTTTTCTTTTATGGCTTTGGATCAGAGAACACACTTTTACGCGGAGAAACGGCTCGCAGCACTCTAACTAACAGCATTTCTAAAGTCTTCCGGAATGCGGAAAAACGAGCGCGCAAACGGCTGACTCCGACGAGGAAAGTGTTTAGCATATAAATGAACGATTAATTTATGATTATGACCTGCCGCTAGTCGATATCGGCACTGGCTGTGACAGGTCCGAGTGTCATGATTAGCCAAAGTTCCAGCGGGAAAAATTCGGATCAGTAGCAGCAGCACTCAGGTTTTATACACGATTTGGCTCACCATCGCTCGACGTTCGCGAAAGGAAAATGATTCTATTCGGCAGCACCTGTCGCGATTGGAGGGGTGCGATGTGAATTGTAATCCCGATTACATGCTGTTTGTTCAAGCTGATCCCGATTAAGTTGTGCCGCTGCGCTGGCACCGAGAAACCGTTCAAGGTATTACCATTCACACAGGACAAACAGCGGAGGGGCGGAAGCGGGAGAGGTGCGGATTAGGCGAATAAATCCACCAACGGAGGCCAACTTTACATCCTGGAAATGTTTGCGCGAGGTTTCTTTTGATGAGATTCTTTTCAGTTGCTAGTACTGGAACATGGTTGATATATTTAGAACTGTATTGAAGGTGAAAATTTTAAACAATCACATTTTATCATGCAAATACACTAGAACTTTGAATTTATAACACGATCATAGTTTTTATCAAATGTTTTCACATCATTGATTGAACCTGTTCTTCTTCTCATCTGCACTACGAACTATTGATCCTCTGAACTAGATCCTTCAGTACCGAGTTTCCATCATCGCAATCATCCGGATACTCCCTACGGGGGTTACCTGGAGCTACCTCGCAATCGAACCATTGCTCTGACCTCAACGGAAAGAACAACAACATAACCGATGGAATGACAGTCCACGACGTTTCACCCGGCAACTTTGTTCCCCCCTTGCACTGAATAATCACAACTTCCCTTGCTACGAACCGAACGCTGGCCTCGAATTGAAGTTCGCACTCGCGATTCCGGCTAGTGGAAAAGTTCCAACCGACCGCATTGGATTCGCACCAGTGACTGAAGCTGTCCTCGGTTTCTCGGTCGTCCTGCTGATTTTGCATTCCCACGGCACACACGTGAGTGCGGCCTCGCACTGCTCGAAATCTACGTGCCGCGCATGAGCCGTTCGAGCCGTACCGCTCGAATTCTGAGCTACAGCAAGCATATCCTGTCTGGATGACGTTGACGAATCAAACACGACACATGCTACCTGACCATCGACAAGGTAGCAGCACCTCGGATGGACAGGAACGCTCGCAAGAACGCCGGAATGCGTCCTGGTTTACATAACCGAGCGAGAATAACATGTTGACCTGAGAGGTCCGAAATTCGATTGATAGTGGGAAGCGGAAAAATAAAAACCAATTACTTTCTACTGCCGTACGAGAATTACAGTGACTCTAACAACTGGTAAATATTGTGATTGGTTAGATGGTTGCTAGCTCTAATAGAAAAAAAAAAACTATTCCCAGCGTGTTTACCAACAAGCCGACGATAGACGTTCGAAAGCTAACTTTATTTGAACGAATGGAAAACATTCGATAGATCTATGGGCGACTGAGTCCACATATTTCTCTCTTGTTTGCTCGTTTTATCCAGTTTTCGATGCGCTGGAGTTGTACACCGGACGGGATGGTTTCTTCAGACAATGTTTGAACACACGGAAAAATGTTTGCCATCGGTCGGGATTTTACCGTGACCAAGTGATGTCTCTATGTTCTGACATGATACTGTAAACTTTACACCCGTAAGAAAAAACATCATCTCTAGTGATCAACACGGTTTTTATCCTGGTCGTTCTGTGACCACTAATTTGCTTTGTTTCACTCCGGACTGTATCGCTCATATTGAAAACGGGAAGCAGGTCGATGCTGTATACACAGCTGCATTTGATCAAATTGACCATCTAATATTACTTAAAAAAAAACTCGCTAGAACGGATGTCTCCGACAACCTGGTTAAATGGTTGCAATCGTACCTAAGTGATAGAAGCCTAAGTGTCAAACTTAGATCCTGCACATCCCGACGATTTACAAACACCTCCGGCGTTTCTCAAGGGGGTAATCTTGGCCCGCTCCGCTTCGTTTTGTTTATAAATGATGTCGTAGCCCGTCTTGGATATTTTTCAGGAATGGTGTCAAAAAAAACCTAATGACTACTAGTGTCCAGAAATGTGTCGTAATTCCATTTGATCGATGAAGTAATCCCATGAAAGCCACTGCAAGTTTTCTCTGAATGCTCCAGGTTGAATTCAACGCAGATCACTTGATGAAATGTTTAGAACGCCGTTCCATCGCACTGTCTTCGGATACTTTGAACCAATCTCCAGAATAATCCGTACCTTCAACAAAACTAGTCAACTATTTGATTTTGGATGTACATCGAATATTTATAAACAGAAATAACTATCAGCTAGATTTTTTTAAATATCTGTTAAGTTCAAGTGATTTATTTTTTTTATTCATTAAAACCATAACTTGTCAGATGAATTATAATAAATAATAAAGAATAAAGAGGTCCATCAAGTAGAATGAAGAATCAAGAAACTTGATTTGGTAGAAAAAAAAACTACACTGAGGCCTTTTTTTACGGGGAGTATTGATTCTATGTTTGTATGGGATCGAAAAAAAAACTTATTGGAGGTGTAAATATAACGAAGAAAACCATCCCAAGATATTTTAACCTTGTTTGACGCTGATGGTTAATGTAAAAGCGAAAATTTATTGTTTAAAATTTTCAGTATTACAACAAATATGGATTTTTTTTAACGGATAAGGGTCATCCCATGTCAAGTTTCCGAGGAAATGCATCGATCATCTCCGATTTCGACCAAAATTTGTGAGTCGATGTACTTTGGGCCGGAACTTATAAATACATTATAAGTGTTGTACCGGTTGGTGGCCCCTCGGCCAATGGGCCTTCACTTTTTGCGAATTTAGCAAAAGTGATATTGACATATCATACGTAGTTTATTTTTTTCTGCAGTGTTGCCAACATTGCGAGTTTTTCAGTTTTAAAATTAATTTGCAATTTCCTCGGGATACCCCCCCCCCCCACCATCGATTGATTTTGACCACGCCAATGTGTTTAGCAGACAATTTTACATAGATATCACTTATCAGCAAAAACAAAATGTAGCGTTTCAGAGATACAGCATTTTCAAACTTGCAAGATTTAGGAATCTGAACGTACACACGAAAACGTTTCTGCATAGAATGCTACAATCGTAATGGTATCCTAGCAGCCGTTTGTGTAATCGGAGAAATGTTTTTAGAGGAGCATCTGTTGATGATTTTTTTTTCTCGCTTGTTTTCCGTCGGTCTAGCTCCGCCACTGTTGTGGCCAATCACCGACGCCCAGGGAGGCGACTCCACACCCATGACCCTAACTCACGACCCGTTTATTAACGGACCGGCGCCAACGGCTTTACTTCCTCATGCGACGGAAGGCGTGATCCCAGAGATTTTTCGCCTCAGAAAATCTCCCGGTGTCGGCTAGGATTGAATCTAGACCAGTTGGGTTGGTTGTGAGTGGATCACGCCACCTCACAACCATTGACACCTATGTCGGCGGTGGGATTCGAACCCAGGCGTCGAGCGTGGTTGGCGGAGACGTTACCAACCACACTAGGCCCCCTGTTGATGATGTAACGCAAAAATGTCGTTCTAGACTCATCTTCAGGAAAGGCTACAGGGGGATGTTAGTTACACTTTTCATATAAATATATTTTTTTATTCTATTGGTTTATCACATTGTAAAAACATCCTCTCGTTATTTAAAACCGTTTTCCAACAGGCAAATGATCATGTTTTTTGTTATTTAAGTACCCAGGTTTGTTAAAATGTCAAAATTGTAAACAAGGTGCGTAAAGTAGTTAGCAAGTCTCTTCACGTGTGTAGTCATTTCATTCTTGAAGATGGTGTGTTCAAATGGGGGACGGGACACGAGGCATATGGACGCTAGGCATATGGATGTTAGGCATAGTATGCTAGGCATACAGACGTGAGGCATAAAGGATGTGAGGCATAATGGATACGAGGCATACTGCCACAAGGCATAACGGACGCGAGGCCGAATGGATGTGAGGCCGAATGGACGCAAGGCCGAATGGACGCAAGGCCGAATGGACGCAAGGCCGATGAACGCGAGGCCGAATGCGATGTTGTACGATCGCATGAGATCCAATTATGTAGTTCAGGTGTAAATATATTTCTAAAGAGTTAAAGTTGGGTATAATACTTTTTTGATATCATGCAGCGAAAACGCATAATCGAGGGCAAGGAAACGAGGTGGCACTAAGCCGCCGTGGTTTCCGCAGTACGAGCCGGCCGCCGACCCGCCGTCGGAAGCGGCGGCCTTTCGCACCCAAACGACTGATCTACTGGTTTCCTAGGTCTACTCAAACAGAGTTTTCTTCCCTTAGTTAAGTCCGAACGAGCGGTAGCGAGTAAGGACAGCATTCGCTCGAACAGCGAGTCGGCCGAAGGCCGCGAGTGTATTGCTTTCCAAATGACACTTTGAAGCGAAATACATGATATTGAAAGAGGGCTGTGATGATGCTGACGATAATAACATATTTCGCATAACTTTTCCTTGGCCTTGTGACCATTCGGCGTCGCGTCCATTCGGCCTTGCGTCCATTCGGCCTTGCGTCCATTCGGCCTCGCGTCCATTCGGCCTCGCGTCCATTCGGCCTCGCGTCCATTCGGCCTCGCGTCCATTCGGCCTCGCGTCCATATGTCTCGTGTCCGTATGCCTGCCGTCCATTATGCCTAGCGTACTATGCCTCGCGTCCGTATGCCTCGCGTCTGTATGCTTAACGAGGTGTCATCGTTCAAATGGGTTGTATTTTAAACAAATTTGTATCGCTCGAAGCGGTATTGGATATCACAGCAATTTTCATCTTGCGAATGGCACTAGCTACTAAATCTCACTAGCTACTAAGAAATTGCATTGCTTGCATTCAAGCCTTCGACTTTATTTCGATTATAAGATAGCCATAAAGTGTGTTCCGCAGATATTCTCTACAACTATCATATGCATGAAGTTGTCAGATGGTCTCTCTGATAGCTAAATAATTTAAAACCTGTAGGTTATAGTTGTGGCTTACGTAAAAATTGACAATCGTAACATATAGACTGTTCCGAAAATTATAAATACATCTTCTTTCTTGAATAATACAAAAAATACAGGATTTTTCGGGTCATTTTATTCTGAAATATAGATAATAAGTGTTTTCTTTCCAGTTTCAATTCAAGTTGGGATTATTTTTCGTAGGATACGCGAGTTCTCTAACTATTCTCTTAACACTACTTATAAGCTTTTGCACAGTGTGTTCTCCGACCATTTTTACCACTTTAAGCCAATCTTTTTTAAAATTTTCAACATTGTCCGCTGGTTTGACATATTTCCTCAGCTTTACCTTGGTCAAAGCCCAAAAAGTTTCAATAGGGCGAATTTCAGGGCAGTTAGGAGGATTCATCTTCTTTGGGACACATGTGACATTATTTGTTTTATCCCACCCTAGTGCATCCTTAGAGTTATGGCAGGAAGCAAGATCGGGCCAAAAGATTGGAGGATTGTTATGCTGCTTAACCATGGGTAACAACCTTTTCTGCAAACACTCTTTCACGTAAATTTTACCATTCATTGTGTCGTTTGTAATGAATGGACGAGATATTTTCTCACATTCACAAATGGCCTGCCAAACCATTACCTTCTTGCCGAATTTTTCGGTGTAAATGGCTTTCACTGGTCCAGGGACATTCTTTCCCTTTGGTGATGTATAAAATTGCGGTCCTGGCAGAGTCTTATAGTCCAGTTTTATGTAGGTTTCGTCATCCATTATAACACACCCCATTTTTTTGATCAGAAGTTTGTCATAAAGCTTCCGAGCTCTCGGTTTCACAGATTCAGCTTGTTTTGGATTTCGTTTTGGCTGCTTCTGCTTCCGACGGGTCTGCAGACCCATTCTTCCCTTGGCACGCATAACGTTACTCGCCGAGGTTCCAAGCTTTCTCGCCACATCTCGTACTGATACTGAAGGATGCCGCTTGTAGTATTCCTTAACCTTTTTGTCCATTGTGGGATCAACAGGCCCGGGTTTTCTACCACGTCTTGGGGCATCAGTAAATGTGCACTCTTCACAATACTTCCGCAATGCGGTTTGAACTGCTCCGACAATTATACCTTCTTCTTTGGCTAATTTTCTTGTAGAAAGACTACTCACGGTGCCCCATTTGTGCACAATTCGCTTTCTTTGCTCGGGAGAAAGGCCACGCATTTTCAAAATTTCGCACTAAATGTTAGAAAAAATGACAGCATCTGTTTCTTTTGGATGTAAACAACAGGACGCAGCCAACGTTTGGTTGAATACTGCACGTTATTTTAAATGACGGTTGATCGTAAGTGTATTTATAATTATCGGAACGGTCTATATGCATGCCCTCCCAGCTGATCTCGAGGTACGATGCCGGTTCAACAAGCTAGTCGTCATATATTCGAGTCTCGGCTCGGAGGAAGACTGTTAGTGTCAATAGAATCGTAGCGCTAGCCTTACAATTGTCATGTACCGTCTGCCGTGGTGAGATTAAGCCACGGGGGTGAGATTGAGCCAAATCGGGAAATGTTTGTATGTTAAATTACTTGAGATTTCCAGAACCTAATGCCTCAAACTCAATACTATATGAAACATGACATATTTATTCACAACTTGAAATAGAATATAAATAATATTAGCGAACTGTTTTACTTAAATAATGTTCCAAAGTACAGGCTGAAAAATTACATCAAGTTACTGCTCAGATGGTACGTTAGAATGTCGCCTCCAATGTGTTGAGGAAATATTATGCATTGAAGCTGTGATGGCTCAGAAAAATATGTTTTTCCAAACTGTATATTTTTCGAGCCCTTTTGGGGTGAGATTGTGCCAAGCTATAATGAACGGTACAGTGTGCGGAATTCACATTCACGACAAAATTCTATCAGTATACACCAAAACGCTTGCAGTGTTTACATAGGGTATGTTGTCTAGCTATGGTATTATTTGAAATAATGACTAAATGCTTGAGAACAGTAAGCTAACAACTGTTAGATGGAAATTTGCAATGTCTGAAATTACTTATTGAACGTAACAAAATTTCGTACACCTATTCTATATAAACTGATGACTTTTAAAACAAGGAAGGGGTACGTTTCCACCAGTTTTGAGATCTCCAATGGAATATACATTGGTCAATGACACATAATAATTAAAACGAAAAGTCTTCTCAGGCTTTATGTCCTAACGTTTTCCCTTTCTAAGCTACCTGGAGACGCCACTATGTGTTTAGAGACTGTCCATGAGCCACGTTCTCATAACTGGTTACTCAAGATATTGATTTTTTTTTTATTCTCGCTTATTTTCCGTCGGTCTAGTTCCGCCACTGTTGTTGTGCCAATCACCGACGCCCAGGGAGGCGACTCCACACCCAGGACCCTAACTCACGACCCGTTTATTAACAGACCGGCGCCAACGGCTTTACTTCCTCATGCGATGGAAGGCGTGATCCCAGAGATTTTTCGCCTCAGAAAATCTCCCGGTGTCGGCTAGGATTGAATCTAGACCAGTTGGGTTGGTTGTGAGTGGATCACGCCACCTCACAACCATCGACACCTATGTCGGCGGTGGGATTCGAACCCAGGCGTCGAGCGTGGTTGGCGGAGACGTTACCAACCACACTAGGCCCCCGCTCTATATATTGATTTGATCCAGTCATACATTTTTCTATAATTCATATGAAACGTAATTTCTGGTCAACCCCCTAAAGCTTCCTAATAGTCCATGTTGTTTATAGTCGTCCCTATACTTACTGTTTTATTATGTTATTCATGTGAATTATTCGTAGATACACTACTGTCCATTTAACAGGTATTAAATTCAAATTTTTGTTTTTAACACAATCTCACCCCATAGAAGGGGTGAGATTAGGCCAAAGCTCATTCAATTTTAGCAAAATTATAGTTTATTGTTATTTGACCATATTTGCGGCAGTCGTTAACTTAACATTTAAGTGTGCATTGACGTGATTTGGATCAAACTCATTGCCTAAATGTGTGCATTACAAGCTGAGGAACAAAAACGTGTCCTTTTCTGGCACAATCTCACCCCGGCAGACGGTACATTCAATAGTTGGCTGCGAAGCCAGCGTCAAATAAACAGCACAGAAAAGCTATAATATAAGCCATAATGAAATCTAAAATCAGCATTTTTTACGTTATTAACGATGTCACAAGTTGGTTTAGAAATTCAAAGGATGGATAAAAGAAAAATGTACATTTAACGAAAAACAAAAAACCAAGCCATGAGACAAAAGAAAAGGTAGCATTTCCTGAAAAGCTACTTGTTTTAGGAAATTTGAGGTGAACATTTCAAAGATTAAAGTATTCTTAGTGTAGGGAGTGATTTTGTTTAGTGATTAAAATAAAAAGTGGTCCGCTAGTGATGAAAAAAACTTTTGTTGACTGCTGAACGAGTCCCGTTGTAGCCGTATAGAACGATGCGCGGATTTTGTTTTCTGAGGTAGGTGATTGAATTAAATGAGTTTTCGAGTGCAGATGTCCGACTATAATATCAAATTAAGAGCTTTTAAGTGAGTTTTTGAGGATTATACTTAATGAGAAATCTAAAGTGAACTAAGAAGAATCCATTCCATGGATTAGCAGATTGGTTTAAAAAGAAAATATGCGTTTTTTTCCTGTTTTCAGTTGTGTTTACATGTTGAATGAGATGAATATACGGGCTGATATGAATAATGGAGCAGTTTCCCTACTCTTCTACGTATAATCTCTCCGACTACACAAACGCCTGATAGGATACCATTACGATTGTAGTATTCTATGCAGAATCGTTTTCGTGTGTAAGTACAAATTCCTAAATCTTGCAAGTTTGAAAATGCTGTATCTCTGAAACGTTTCATTTTGTTTTTGCTGATAAGTGATTGCTATGTAAAATCGTCTGCTAAACCCATTGGCGTAGCCAAAATCAAAATCGAAGGGGGGGGGGGTATTTCGAGGAAATTTCAAATTAAGTTTAAAATTGAAAAAATCGCAATGTTGGCAACACTGCAGAAGAAAATAAGCTATGTAGTTTGATTCTGCATCTAAAACCCTTCGAAATGATATGTCAATATAACCTGTAGCTCTCCAGGATCCCGAGATATCCGCAAATTAAAAAAAGTATTTTGCTAAACTCGCAAAAGGTGAAGGCAGTCCCATTGGCCGAGGGGTCCACCAATCAGTTCAACACTTTGCATTTATTAGTTTCGGCCCAAAGTACACCGACTCACAAAATTTGGTCGAAATCAGAGATAGTCGATGCATTTCCTCGGACACTTGACATGGAATGACCCATATATGATTACTTTTGATATCTTGTACCGTTTTGAGTAGTGAAGAAAAGCAACCCGCGTACAAAAGACTTTAGTGTACTTACAATAAGGTAACATAACTTGATAAGGTATTGAAAAAAATTAGATTAAAAGTTTTGAAGCATAAAATAAATAAAACTGGTATTAAAATAGAATGATCTTATCGGTAAATCATTCTCCCGTATTTGTTAATATGATTGCATTTGTAGTTGTGGTAGTCATAGAAGGTATCGATAACTCATGTGTGAGAGAGAGAGTGAGAGAGAGATAAAATTTATTTATCAAGATAACACGTTCTGAGCAATTTCGACCAATTCAATTATTGGAATAAATTCGTCGTTTTGAAATATTACCTGCGTGTCAAAAGTAGTCTTATAAATACCCTTATTGCTCATTGTCTGATTACAACGCCAACTTGAATAACAATGACAAAGTTCACAGCAGAGGATTTTTAGTTCTTTGCGAAACTCTTTTTCTAACCAAAACATGTGATAAAGCAACTTACTTTTGACGTAGGACTACGTCTAACAGCACTATATCGAGATACATTCCGCGAAAACTAAAACCAAGATGTAACGTCGGAATGAAAGATTTCAAACGGTTATAGGGGTAAGCGGGGCAAGACCGCCCCCTTAAGCAATTCTTTTTATAGAAACAAAAGTTGCAGCTGCAGTTTCATTTTTTCTTCGCTAAGAGGTTCTTCTATCCAATACCCGCATTTAAAAAATAAGAACTAAATTCTTTTTGTTTATTTTCCAGCTTTTTTTTTCAATTTTAAAAATTCATTGAAAATGTGCAGATCTTTTTCATGCGGAGTAAGCCCCCCCACCAGCGGGATAAGATCGCCCACCATTTTTTGAGGATAACGAATATTTTTAGGGCCAAAACGGTTGATTTTATCGGTGTAGTGTCTCTGACAAAGTTGTAGATGGTATTTTTTTTTCTTTTTTAATTAAATATACACTGTGAAAAATCTGAATAAAAATAATTTTTTTCTAAGTTTTGACTTTTTTGTTTTTTGATTATCCAAGTTCAAACCAATGTTAAGGTAACTTTTTGTGGTTTTCAAAATACATAGATTTTTCAAAATGAGGGTTTTTCAAGATATTCAATTTATAATAAACCTGTCTTTAAGCTAAAAATGAAAACTCATTATACCTGTCTGTATGATTTTTTTTTGAAGACTTTTTATGTATACAGTAATGATAATAATTATTGATATTTTATTCATGTTTTTTTATGTTTTTTTTTTTTTTGAAGAACAAAATTACCAACGACACTATACATCAAACAAACCGCCCAAAAAAAATTCTTTACAAAATTTGAGCACTAAATATTTCTATTACTCCATGATCCAACAACCATCAAATTTTAGCTTACCTAATGTAGATTTTGCAGGCCAAAACATGATTTTTTAAATAAATTCAAAGAAAAAAAATTAATTCTATTTTTATATCTTTTCATTAAATTTTTTTACAGTGTATACTTTTTTCGGAAGTATAAAACTACTATTTTCAACTCTGCCGGAGACGTCATGTCAATCAAACAAACCGTCCTGGCTCTAACATTAATTTTGTTCATTAATACCATTTTACACAACTTACTTTTTTCAAAAATTAGTCGCGTTAAATAAATATTACTAGAAAAGCTTCTACCAATTCAAAAATGGTCGATTAACATCGATGTCTTATGTGGCTTGAAATTGCTTTACTGATCCTGTAGATACTCCCTTTGTAGTGTCGAGGCATTTGGGTCTTGAAGCAAAACAACAAGCACTTGTATACGTGGCGGTCTCACCCCATGTTTAGTGGGCGACTTTACCCCCAGTGGAACATTTTCATATTCCATCGAAAAAGTAGTCGAAATTACAAGATTATTCACGTTTTTCGATATTTCCGAAAGAAGACAGATTCAGGCAAGCGGTTAAACGTATATTCACGAATAAAACAATAGATTTTTAGACAAAAAAACCTTAAGTCCCGTTGCCGCAAAACAATAGCGCATTGACTGGTTGCCAGCTGATAGGTTGTTTCTGATTATTCCTGTGACCGTTCACGCACTATCAAAAAAGAAAGGGGTGCAAAATGTTATGTAACTATACTGTAATAAATATGTTCTCATATCAAATCAGTAATAAATATGTTAAAGAAATTTTTCAGATATTTTATAACTTGGTAGTAAAACTACGATGGGCGGTCTGACCCCGCTTAGCGGTCTAACCCTGTTTACCCCTACTGATATAACCACATGATAGATCACAATAATCAATATTTTCTTGGATTGATAATATAATGCACAATTTTGTGATTCTTCAATTTTCATTATCACTTCATTGTTAAACAGTGAAAATTGGATAAATGTTTCAAGGTCGAATTTTCACCAACAATGTACCAATCATATGCGAGCACGCCTGGCACAGACTTCATGAATAGACACCAACTGCCTGCTGTGTTATACTGTATAGCAGTGGTAAAAAAAATTTGACAGAATCTCCCCGTCCCAATAGGTCAACTAATGTTAGCTTCCTTGAGCCTAGACTATTTTGATGTCTTGAAGGTGAAGCGTTTTCGGAAAGTTCGTAACCACCTCTACTATCAGACAGTATTACGTTCTGCTGTTAACAAATGAGCGATTCTCGCTGAAACTAGGCCACTAGGTGCACAAGGTTTTTTAAATTTGATATAAATGCACATAGTTATTAGAATTAGAGAAAAAATGATAATTCCATTTTTGTTTGATCGAATTTTTTGACCCCTTGGTCACCAAGGGGCGGAACAGTTTTCAGAAAAGTTGAAATTTTAGCAATTCTTGATGTATTATTTGACCAATATCTCTGAAATTCGTCATGTAAAGTACTACAAGTAGCACTTTTCTGTAAAAAAGAATGATAGGGCCTTCATTTGAAGTGATCAGAATTCAGGCCGCCATCTTGAATTTGGCCGCCATCTTGGATTATATCAGAAAAATGCAATTTTGACCGTGTTCGCAACTACCGATTTTCGATCTGAGACCAGCATTCGAAAGCTGAGAAAAAATGCTATAAGATACATGAAAAAATTAGGTGAGCATCAGTGTTAACCCATCAATTGAACCTATTTTCCAAGCTGAGTTTCAAAATATTCATCGTACACCGAGCGATCAACGTAGTAACCTGTTTACTGAGACCAAGTGGATGCACATATTATAACCCTACCAGCTTCATATATCATAATCGATTGATGCTACAACTAGTTCCACTACCGTTTTTTTTAAGTTTAGTGAGAATAATGAGTACAACACTAGCATGTGTGATACTAACAAAGCGATAGGTTTTTTATTATTGAGCAGTTCCACAAAAAATGTCCCAGTTTTAATATTTTATTTAAATTGTCATTTTTAATTTGGCCATTCTGTGCTAATGATTGATGATTACAAATATTTTCAGGGCCAAAACGGTTTGTTTGATCGGTATGACATCTTCTATAAAGTTGTAGTTAATATTTTTGTCTCTTCGAAAAAAGTATACACTTTTAAATGATTTTTTTTATTGAAAAAAAGGTAAGAGAAAAATGTAAAATTAACGTCAGGTTTTAGCTTTTATTGCCCGGGGGGGCAATGAAGACATAGAGAACTAATATTTTGCAGGAAAATAATCTGCATTATTAAAAACCATCATGCAAAAATTCAACGCTCTAGGACATCATTCACTCCCCGGGCGATAATAGGTAAAACCTGGCTATAATAGAGCCGATATCTATCTAAATCATTCCGTCCCGAACGCTCGACGAAAACGGACGCATTAAGAGGTTGTCTCGCTATAAAGTCGCTACTGTGTGAAGTCGAAAAGAAGCATTGCTTACTCGATCGTGTTTCAAAGAGTGCGAAGTGCGGTGTAAAGACAAACTGATAATCCGAAGGTCATCCTGCTATTGTGCTATAGCTGTGCCGCTGCGAAGCTGCCCGTTCCAGGACCGAAAGACTCGGTGATTGTGCTATTGAAGACAACAAAAAAGAGGTACGTGATTCTTTGCCACTGTACTGTTGCGCTAGTTTGAGCGCAATGAATGTGGATCCCTTAGCCCCCGATCCCCCGTCTCCAAACCCACCCGACCCTGTCCCTCCTGCTCACCCCCCCTCTGTCCCTGCTTTAGTCAATCCTCGTCCCAGGCTCTACCCAGACGGATCAACGGGTCCACTGGTTCTCTACATGAGGCCCAAACCAGAAGAAAAATCACTGAACACGTTACAAATCGCGAAAGATCTGACGTCACGATACAAGGCCGTGACCGAAATCGCAAAAGTCAGACCAAACAAGCTCCGTGTCGTGGTCAATGATCTGGATCAGGCCAACGATATAGCTCGCTCTGAGCTCTTTACACGCGAGTATCGCGTGTATGTACCTGCACGAGACGTGGAGATCGACGGTGTAATAACCGATTCGAGTCTGACTGTTGAGTGTATTCTGGGAAGCGGCGTCGGCTGCTTCAAAAAATCCACTACCGAGGCGAAAGTATTGGATGTTAAGCAATTACGCTCCATGTCGCTCGTCTCCGGTAAAAAAGTATACACTCCGTCAGACTCGTTTCGCGTTACGTTTGCCGGATCTGCACTCCCTAGCTACGTTTCTATCAACCAGGTTCGTCTGCCTGTGCGTTTGTATGTGCCCCGTGTTATGAATTGCACCAATTACAAGCAGTTAGGCCATACAGCTGCCTATTGCTGCAATAAGGCACGGTGTGGCAAGTGTGGCGAGACTCATGCGGAAGATTCTTGCAGTGTAAACGCTGAAAAGTGTATTCACTGCGGGGAAAATCTGCATGAGCTTTCCGCATGCCCGGTGTACATGCAACGCAGAGATAAAATTAAACGGTCTCTTAAGGAGCGCTCAAAGCGTTCTTACGCTGAGATTCTTGAGAAGACCGTTACCGCTTCTACCATAACATCGAACCCCTTTGATCTGTTGTCTTCAGATGAAACCGACTCTGACGAACCACTAGAGGGAACTTCTTTTGCCTGTCTTGGGGAGACTAGAAAGAGGAAAAATCTTTCCTCTCCTAAGCTTCCCAGGAATGAATAATACGAATAAATTTAAAAGTGCTGCGGAAAAGCCGAAGCAAACTCCTCCTGGGCTTGCAAATTTGAAGTCCCAGAAGGAGTTCCCAGCACTTCCTGGAACATCTAAAACCCCAGTTGTTCCTTTTGCATACCCAGATAATCAAATAAACTCTGGATTGGTGAATTTTTCTAACATCGTGGACTGGATTTTTGAAAACTTCAATATACCTGATCCAATTAAAATTTCCTCACAGTACTTCTCCCAACAGTTAGATCATTTTTGAAGCAGTTGACTGCCCAATGGCCCCTCCTTGCAGCGATTGTATCCTTCGATGCCTAATTCAACTGCGTATATGAAGGATTCTATCTCTGTCTTACAGTGGAATTGTAGAAGTATTTTACCAAAAATTGATTCGTTTAAAGTTTTGATAAATAAAAACAAATGCGATGCATTTTCCCTTTGTGAAACTTGGCTTACTTCAAATATTGATCTCAACTTCCATGATTTTAATATTATTCGCCTTGATCGAGACACCCCATATGGAGGAGTACTTTTAGGGATAAAAAAGTGCTATTCTTTCTATCGTATTAACCTCCCCTCGATTCCAGGCATCGAAGTTGTCGCATGTCAAATGACAATACAAGGTAAAGAGCTTTGTATTGCCTCAATATATATTCCTCCCAGAGCACAGGTTGGGCAACGGCTGCTCTTTGATTTAATAGAACTTCTTCCCTCGCCACGTTTGATTTTGGGAGACTTCAACTCTCATGGTGTGGCTTGGGGTTCTCCTTACAATGATAACCGCTCCTCTTTAATCTATAACCTTTGTGATGACTTCGACATGACTATTTTAAACAACGGTGAAATGACACGTATCCCGAAACCTCCAGTGCGCCCAAGCGCTTTGGATCTATCCTTATGTTCGACGTCGCTACGGTTGGATTGCACATGGAAGGTAATCCTCGATCCTCACGGAAGCGACCATCTGCCTATTCTGATTTCAATTACAAACGGGTCAACTCGCATGCGACCAATTGACATTCCGTATGACCTCACACGGAATGTCGATTGGAAGTTATACGAGGAAATGATTTCAAAAGCGGTCGAGTCGATTCAACATCATCCACCACTTGAAGAATACAACCTCCTCGCGGGCTTGATTCTCGACGCCGCGTTGCAAGCCCAAACGAAGAAATATCCCGGCGTAACGATCAAAGAACGGCCTCCCACTCCGTGGTGGGACCAAGAGTGCTCCGATGTCTACACGCAAAGATCCGACGCGTATCTGACCTTCCGGGATACAGACGATGCCGACGACTTTAAACGTTATTCGGAGCTTGATACCAAGTTTAAAAGCTTGACTAAGGCAAAGAAACGCGGATATTGGCGTCGGTTCGTAAACGAGACGTCGAGGGAGACATCAATGAGCACTCTTTGGAACACAGCCCGAAGAATGCGGAATCGCGTAACGGTCAACGAAAGCGAGGAGTCTTCAAGTAGGTGGATATTTGATTTTGCCAGGAAAGTATGTCCGGACTCTGTTCCTGAGCAAAACATTGTTCGCGATGCGTCTCCGGGCCACGACGCGATAGAATCACCTTTTACGATGGCAGAATTTTCAGTTGCCCTCCTGTCCTGTAACAATAACGCGCCTGGGTTAGATAGAATCAAATTCAACTTGTTGAAGAATCTACCCGGCAATGCCAAGAGGCGCTTGTTGAACTTGTTCAATAAGTTCCTGGAGCAAAACATTGTATCGCAGGATTAGAGGCAAGTGAAGGTGATCGCCATCCAAAAACCAGGGAAACTAGCTTCTGATCACAACTCTCATAGGCCGATTGCAATGCTATCCTGTATCCGGAAATCGATGGAAAAAATGATACTCCGTCGTTTAGACCGCTGGGTCGAATCAAATGGTCTACTATCAGTTACTCAATTTGGCTTCCGCCGTGCCAAAGGGACAAATGATTGTCTTGCGTTGCTTTCAACAGATATTCAGCTGGCGTATGCTCGCAAAGAACAAATGGCGTCTGCGTTCTTGGACATTAAGGGGGCTTTTGATTCCGTTTCTATTGACATTCATTCGGGTAAACTTCACCGACAAGGATTTTCTCCAATTTTGAACAATTTTTTGCACAATTTGCTGTCCGAAAAGCATATGCATTTTACGCATGGTGATTTGGCAACTTTTCGAATTAGCTACATGGGTCTTCCCCAAGGCTCATGTTTAAGCCCCCTTCTTTACAACTTTTATGTAAATGACATCGACGAATGTCTGGCAAATTCATGCACGATAAGACAACTTGCCGACGACAGCGTGGTCTCTGTTACAGGAGCCAAAGCTGCCGATTTGCAAGGACCATTGCAAGATACCTTGGACAATTTGTCTGCTTGGGCTCTACAGCTAGGTATCGAATTCTCTCCGGAGAAGACTGAGATAGTAGTTTTTTCTAGGAAGCATGAACCTGCTCAGCTTCAAACACAATTAATGGGTAAAACGATTTCTCAGGTTTTGGTGCATAAGTATCTTGGTGTCTGGTTCGACTCTAAGGGCACCTGGGGTTGCCATGTTAGGTATCTGATGAAGAAAAGTCAGCAAAGAGTAAATTTTCTCCGTACAATAACCGGATCATGGTGGGGAGCCCACCCAGGAGACCTTATAAGGCTTTACCAAACAACGATATTGTCTGTAATTGAGTACGGGTGTTTTTGCTTCCGCTCCGCAGCAAACACACATTTGATCAAACTGGAGCGAATACAATATCGTTTGCGTATCGCCTTGGGTTGCATGCAGTCGACCCATACGATGAGTTTGGAGGTCTTAGCTGGAGTACTACTATTGAAAAACCGTTTCTGGAGCCTATCTTCTCGCATTCATATCAAATGTAAGGTCTTGAACCGTCCTGTGATTGAAAATTTTGAAAGGTTAATCGAACTTAATTCTCAAACCCGTTTTATGACATTGTATTTCAATCACATGTCCCAAAATATTAACCCTTCTTCGAATATTCCAAATCGTGTCGACTTATCAAATACTTCTGATTCTACTGTGTTTTTCGATACATCCATGATAGAAGAAACTCGTGGAATCCCGGATCATTTACGAGTGCAGCAGATCCCTAAAATTTTTTCCAATAAATATTGAAACATCAACTGCGACAATATGTACTACACTGACGGATCACTTCTTGATGGGTCCACTGGCTTCGGTATCTTCAATAACAATTTAACCGTCTCCCATAAGCTCGATAATCCTGCTTCTGTTTACGTCGCAGAATTAGCTGCAATTCAATACACCCTAGGGATTATCGAAAAAATGCCCACGGACCATTATTTCATCTTCACGGACAGTCTCAGTTCCATTGAGGCTCTCCTATTGATGAAAGATGTTAAGCACTCTCCGTATTTCCTGGGGAAAATACGGGAACATCTGAGTGCTTTATCCGAAAAATCTACTCAGATTACCTTAGCGTGGGTCCCTTCTCACTGCTCGATACCGGGTAATGAGAAAGCGGACTCTTTGGCTAAGGTGGGCGCAACAAACGGTGATATTTATGTAAGACCAATTGCCTTTAATGAATTTTTCGCATTTGTACGTCAGAATACGATCATCAGTTGGCAAAATTCTTGGACCAAGGGGGAACTGGGAAGGTGGTTACATTCCATAATCCCCAAGGTATCGACGAACCCGTGGTTCAAGGGGTTGGATGTAGGTCGGGATTTCATTTGCGTGATGTCCCGGCTTATGTCCAATCACTATAGATTTGACGCGCATCTCCGTCGTGTTGGGCTCGGGGAGAGTGGTATCTGTGCCTGTGGTGAAGGTTATCACGACATAGAGCACGTTGTTTGGTCATGCCCTGTACACCGTGACGCCAGGTCTAGATTAATAGCTTCCCTGCAGGCCGAAGGTAGGCAGCCGGCTGTTCCTGTTCGTGATGTCTTGGCGAGCCGTGACCTATCCTACATGTCCCTTATATACATTTTCCTGAAATCCATCCATGTGCAAGTCTAGTCCCATTCCATTCCAACCACATTCAACAAAACGGCAAGAACACGTCGTAGACCTCGATTTTGGAACCAGCAATTGAACCCCACACGAACTCGCCAGGAAAACCCGAGGCCTTTCTTTATATCTTGGCTCAGCGGCACACACCATATGGCAACTTTAACACCAGCGAACAACAACAACGAACCAAAACCAGCAACTAGACCCCGCACAATACCCTCAGAACCCGAGGATTACAAGCCCCTGTCCCAGCTCATGACATCGTGGCTTAGCAGAACAAATTCATACATGCTGCATATTCATTCGATGATCATCAGACGACCATTCAACTACAAAACACTGATTGAATAATACATGCTAGTTTTAGGATAGACTTAATTTCAGCTCGTAGTCGGCAGCGAGGATAAAAAATTTGCTCATAGATTTTAAGTCATCCGATATAATTGGCGCCGTTAAACATTGAATTGTATTTGTGCCGTGTCAAATAAATGATTTGTGAAGAAAAAAAAATCTATCTAAAAAGCTCATTTTTTAAAAATCTATTTATTTTATAAAAACTACAAAAAATTACTGAAACAATGCAACCAAACAAAAGTTATAGAGTGTATTTTTTTTCGGAAAGACAAAAGTATTATCTACAACTTTATCGAAGACTTCATACCGATCAAACAAACCGTTAAGGCCCTAAAAATATTTGTAATTATAAATAACTTCCTAAAATAGCATTTTTAGTAGCTTCTCAAAAATGAGTCGTGCTTTAAAAAATTAAACGAATAGCATAAAATGACATTTTTTGCCTAGAACGTCTATGCAAACTTTCAGCCAAATTAAAAATGACAATTCAAATAAAATATTAAAACTGGGACATTTTTTGTGGAACTGCTCAATAATAAAAAACCTATCGCTTTGTTAGTATCACACATGCTAGTGTTGTACTCATTATTCTCACTACACTTAAAAAAACGGTAGTGGAACTAGTTGTAGCATCAATCGATTATGATATGTGGAGCTGGTAGGGTTATAACAAGTGCATCCACTTGGTCACAGTAGACAGGTTACTACGTTGATCGCGCGATGTACGATGAATATTCTGAAACTCAGCTTTGAAAATAGGTTCAATTGATGGGTTAACACTGATGCTCACCTAATTTTTTCATGTATCTTATAGCATTTTTTCTCAGCTTTCGAATGCTGGTCTCAGACCGAAAATCGGTAGTTACGAACACGGTCAAAATTGCATTTTTCTGATATAATCCAAGATGGCGGCCAAATTCAAGATGGCGGCCTGGATTCTGATCACTTCAAATGAAAGCCCTATCATTCCTCTTTACAGAAAAGTGCTACTTGTAGTACTTTACATGACGAATTTCAGAGATATAGGTCAAATAATACACCAAGAATTGCTAAAATTTCAACTTTTCTGAAAACTGCTCCGCCCCTTGGTGACCAAGGGGTCAACAATTTCGATCAAACAAAAATGGCATTATCATTTTTTCTCTAATTCTAATAACTATGTGCATTTGTATCAAATTTGAAAGACCTTGTGCACCTAGTGGCCTAGTTTCAGCGAGGATTGCTTAAATATGTTAATGTTAATAAAACTGATGTCTTGAACGAGAATATGATAGCACATGCAACAGTACTGCACCGAGCAATGTATGAATAAAGCGCTGATTACTCGTCGTCTATCAGTGCAGAAAAACTCGATATTCATTTTTATGCAGTCAAGCCAAGTGAAAACTACATTGTCGCTTTTGACGCACAGTGGGGCGCGGAACACAATCGATTTGCCGTTTGAATTGTCTTCTTCTTCTTCTTCTTCTTCTTCTTCTTGTTTCGAATAGCAGCAATTCAATATGATTTTTCGGGTGCTGCAAAATACGCTGCGCCGCCGGGGACAACAAAATGCGTTGTTTATTTTTGAACTCTACACTCTGCTGTTTTTCAGATTCATTTAAATAACTGAATATAGGGTATTTAAAAGACAATAGAAACCAAAATTTTCCGTACAGATCTTTGAATGGGTAGTTAAACGAGCTGGACTGATGATTATATTTTAATAGCTAAATTAATTTAGTCCAATATGGCAATATTAGTTGCATCCCACGGTGGCGGTATAAAGGGAAACCAAATTCATTTCATCTTGATATTAGAGTTCCGACATTAGTGTTTGTATTTTTCAGTTGAAAATTTTTTTGAATTAGCATTTGCAAGAAAATATTACTTTTCATAACCTTACTTGTAATTGAACAACGCTATGCAAACAACAATTGCTGAGGCTATTGTTGTCCATCACTCTAGCCCAGTTTATTTTCGAAGATAACAGACATATAACTTTCAAATATGGTATCTTCGTTGTTCCTTGGTATCTTGAAACTGATCAAATTTTTTCTGATTGATTCTGTATACTGATAAAATGTTTAAATTGAATTGTGAATGTTAAAGAGAATAGTTTTTCTTCTAAGATAGAGTGCTGCAAAGAAATAATCAAAATACAGACCCCGTCCGATTTTGGCAACACGCCAGAATTTTTTCTGTTGCTAAAATTGAACCATGCCACTAATGAACGGTTCCTTTTTCATGACTTTTTTTACTTTTTAAATGGTCAAAGACGACCTTAACAGAAGAAATGGCCACCAATGAACTAGTTTTAGTTCCAAGTCTTTTGAGGTGTCGCTTGATGAATTTGGGCTGACGACCTAGATACTTGATATTACCACCTAAACCAAATACCTTTCTTTTGGAAGATGTTGAGCTTAAATTGGTTAAAATATATCAAGCAAATAAAATTATAAAGTTATTGTAGTCCTACGTTAACTATGCGGTCGTGTCTTGGATACCACCCTCCTACTATTTAATTTTTTTTCTAACGATAAAAGCTAGAGGCAAATTGACAAATGATGTCTTCTAGAGAATTGCCGAACTTTTTTTCAAACAGGAGCAACAAGATACATGAAGAGAGTACAAAAGCAAAAAATCAGTAGAATAGGATAATAAATAGCTATTAAGAGATGGTGCATACAAGCTTAACAATTGAGTAATAATTGCTATATTTTTACCAATGTAGATGAGGTTAATAAGTTGTAAATTTCTCATTGCTAAATAAGTGCACATTTGCCACAACTACTCCCGGGGCACTGGAGCCAAAGCATTTCTGCTAAACTCCAGCATACCAGAAATGTCAGAATAAAGTAAACTACATAAAAGCAAATATTTCATTAAGCTCAAATAGAAATATTCTGTTGACGATGAAGTCCAGGAAGCATATGAAGGCATGTATGACAACTATGATTATTAGTATGAGCCTACCAGTAAAATCTGTCAATGCATAAGTTAACGAAAAAGTACATAAATCCCACTTAAGTCGTAATTCTGTATAAACTCTCCGATGATAACGTGTATTTTGCATCTGCAGAACTCAACAACTTTACCTCAAAACAGCAATCATGCATGATGAAAGTAAACGATTTCTTTGAAAATATAAGTAATCCCTATATAGACAAACATTTCCTCCTAACAACAAAAATGAGTAGTGATATAGCGGTGAACACACCCGATAGAATGGTCTCATAATTCGACTATGAAAACTTACAAACTAAAAGCGAAAAATCCCAGACTCTTAAACTTCTCCATCATGGTGATGCTACTAGCTTGAGAGGTTATAATATTGAACCAGTTCCTGTCAGTGGCCGGACACTTGTATTTTCCGGCATCAGCTGACGTCGTCTGTGCGTCACAGAGTTGTACCACCCTCGGGTGGGTTATTCTGGCCATCAAAGCGCTACTACTGCAGCGTAAACTTCGAAAAGTGAATTAAACCAACAATTAACCCATGGAACCGTGAAAAAGCAGTGTCAATTATGTATTCACAGTGGTAATAGCTGGGTTTTTGTTGCTTGAGTTGCTTGATTAAATAGAGTCGTGAATAGGGTAAGTAAGCTTGTAATCGAGTCAAACTATAATTAAATTGTCGTAACCTGGTTTGAAAAATGTAACGGAAACTAGTATGTTTATTTTATGTTTTTCCCCGATGGAAAACCAGTTACCAAACAGTAGAGTGCCCAACACCAACAAAAGAAAGGGTGTCTGTACAACCAGAGCCGAAACCAAAGTTACATCCAGTAATGGACGAAGTTTTCATCGTTGAAACGTGAACCGCATGACCACCGACATCGAGGATGAAACAACTAAATTTCTTTACCTAACCTGTAGTCCGATTTACCCCCGAGACAAGAAACAGTTAGCTTCGAGACAGAGAGAAAATACTTTCATTCAGTGACGCTCCGAAGTTGATCTCTAGTCGTAGTGCCGACCGGGTCATCAATCCAAGTTCAACTGAAGCTTCTGTTTACTGATGCTGGGTCAAGTATCATTCAGCTGGATGATTTAAACAGAAACAACTCGATCGGCTGCTGTTTCCGCTATGGGAATGCACCGAGGGGTTAATTATGGGATTCAATTATGAGACAACAATGCCCTTCTGTAGCATAACTACAATCAACGTAAGTATTAAAGTTAATACAATTCAATGCTGTGTTTATCACAACGAAAATAAATTAAAAATTTATTCTGAAGACATTACGTTTACTTTCCCAAAGGGAACGCATAGTGCTTCTTTAAGCAGATTCCTGTGGAAAAATTGGTTTCACAGATATTATTTACTTTGCACGATTTGCTATAATAACTCGAGGAAAATGTAGAATTGAAAAGACAAGCATCAACTAATTAGCTGTACAAAAACCACCGAAGCTGACGATGTGGTATGAGAACGAGTTTCGGGTGCAAATCTGATCGCTTGCTTGAGTTTCAACGTATCACAGACTAGCAATGCTGGAGTATTTATTTAATTTAGTTTGTTGTTCACTTCGGCAAACATCTACGCATCAGAATTTGTGCTAGCTTACTACAAACCACAGATGAACCTTTTCAAAGTTTCTCTTTACCCGGCAGGCACGCTATCGTCGGCCCAAAAAAAAACTACTGCATCACATTGAATACGGTGGCAGCCGAGAGTATACTATTTGTAGAAAAGTTCCGTTGAAAATACTGTAAACCATTGTTTTCCAACAATTTCGCAAGTCCTTTGCAAACTTCATTAAACCAAATGCGCTGGGAATATTTGTAAACCACGAAATTCATCGAATGTTGCACATTCTTACGTCGTGCACAAAATGGTGCAAATCTAAAACACCATAAATCTTCGCTTTCGGCTGGAGATTCAAGGACGGCTTCCTGCTGGTATAATCGAACGAAATACGAAGTGGAGCAAAACTTTTCACTTCTCTGTTCTAGTTTCCACTTACTCCAGGCGCTGCGGCTTCTAATGAACCGAACGGATGCCGAAAATTGATGTTGTGCCGCACCACGACTGGTTAGATGAAAACTCCATCCAGCCTGCTCAATAAAGTCGAACATGCCGAACAAGCAGTCCAGCTATCTGGAGGGAACTACCGAGTCAGCTTACTTGGAAGAGTTTTCATGTTTATTGTTTTAAAAATTAAAAAAAAAATAAATGAAAACTTCAAGAGTTCTGCGTTTTCGTTAGCACTCATAACGGCAGGAAATGAAGAAAGTTCAGAACCACTTCCCTTCCAGAAAATTTTATATTCAGGGCCACAATTTCGGAAAGAAGAATTGCTTTCGACTTTGTTGTACTTTCCTTGTGGTTATTGTTACACAGTTTCAGTTGCTTCCTCTTCGAATTGTGTTTCGGAATGATTCAAGTTGTAGAACAGAGATTATTTTCTTACTCATTCTCAAGTGTCTAGAAAATCATTAAAATTGTTGCGCTTTGCTTTGCAGCATGAAATTGATAATTGAGTGTAACAACGCGAACTTTAATTCTGAGCGATTGTCGTTTTGACCTACTTTAACAATTTGTAATTTTTGACCATATTGATATTTTTGTCTTTTTTGATATTTGCAAATTTTTAAACATTTTTCACGCTAATGACAGTGCTGAAATTTTTGAGATTTTTGTACCATGTAATAAAATTATGTTGGAGTTGTTAGGTTCGCATACAGTATTTAGCTTTTTGTTTACCGTGGAATTGGGTGAAATTGATCAGTGGGGTGAAATGATCACCTGAAAATTCGTGATAAAAATACTAATCAAAAGATATTGCTCTTACAGCACTAGGCAATGTTAACGTGTCCTTAAACGCAACTTTTGCATGATTCACATACCTGTCAAAGTTAACCCTTGCATGCCCGGTGCAATTTTTCATATTTTCGAAAAATTCTTCTAACACAGTCAAAACTCCATCAAATTTAATCAAACCAGTTTTCAAATAACAAAAAAAGTATTGAATTTACTTAAAGTAATCTTAGTTGAGGGTTAATTACATTAAATATGGAGAAGTGAGTAAAGTTTGATAAAAGCTCAAAAAATGTTATTTTTCAACAATGATTATTCCATACCATTAGAAATACTGATGAATTCGCAGGAAACCACAAAGATTTTAATTTCAGAGCTAGTTTTTGTGCTTTTGCAATAAACCGAATTGAAATCGGTCCAACGACGATCAAATAAGAGCAAATTTAGCAACAAGCAGCTCGTGAACCAAAATAAACAAATTTAAACCTGAAATATCGTTATTTTCGTTCCCAAACTAGCTGTAAATGATATTTTTCAGTAAAGAAATCTCTTTCACTTTTCGTCCCTGATCCTTAGGGCGCTTATGGAATATAGTGGAAAAAATTGACATTCGAGTTTCGTTTGGCGGTAGAGTTAAAAAGTTTCCGCTTCTCGAAAAAAGGGGGGCCCCATGGGCTCAATCGGACCTCGGGAGGCTCCGCGGTCGGAGGTTCACTTCATTTACGAAGTAAAATGCACAGGTAGTAAATAGTTCATTAACTGTGAAAATCGAAACGTTGGGTTGTGTAATCTAGATAAAAAAAAAATTCATAAACCTGTTCATGTTTAATTTTTTTTCCAATCTTTGCATTTGAGTTTTTTTTGTAGAATACGAAATTTAGAAGTCCTCCTGTCGCTAAATGACTATTCATTAGGGTGTCAGCCAAAATGGTCATCTCGAATTTAAAAAAGAAACCCTACACAAAATGTTCACCTGCTCGAAAAAATACCCTGTGCAAAATTTCAGCTCAATCGGACTTTATATGGGGTGGCACAAAGCGATTGAAGTTTGGCCTTTTTGAAAACCTGAAAAATCACCCAAAGGGGGAGGGGGAAGGGGTGGTACTTGAAATTCCGGTTTTCGAAATTTTTTTTTGATACCAAATGACTTAAAAACGCATAAAACGTCGAGAATTGGTGTCATCTGAGAAAAAAATTTTTCTTGCCAAAAATGAAACGGGACTTAGTCGTTTTTCCAATTGTGGAAGGCGGAGTTCAAAATGTTTAGAATTTATCTTTTGAAATTGATCACTAGTCTCTCGAAATAGAATGTACAATGATATACACTGTAACTAGTATCGCATACATTGTGTTTCATTAGGGTGGTTCGTTTATTCGGCATGGGATGGTTCATAATATTGTGAAAAATGAATATAAAATAAAACAAAAGCATTTCTCCATGACCGGTTTCGTTGTTCAGGTAATCTCTCGTAGTTTTACAGAACAAAAATCTGTTATTTTTAAATGGGCTGTTTTGAATAATTAATTTCTAACTTTCTTTCAATTTTTTCCAACCCGTAAAGACCCGGGACGGAACTTGATTTTTGAAAATGCTTGTTCTTAGCATTGGAACGGCCGGTTTGGGAAAACATGGAATTTTATTCAAGAGAAATAGTAGCTCTAAGTTTTGGTAATGGTGCCACCCCTCTGGACCCCTCCCCGTTTTTTTGAGACGCAAATATGTCTGTGTTTTTTTCTAATTTTTCAAACAGATTGAGCAAACAATGGGAATTTTTATACGTATCAATTGCTCCTTGATACATCATGTCAGGAGGATGAAATATGGTATCTAAAAGTGAATTTTGGAGTTTTCAAAATACTTTCAGTACAAAATCACAAAACTACGTATTTTTATAAAAAATCAAACAACAAAACCGTTCTTCAATTTTTAAGCTCTACATCTTTGCGGTAAGGTCTCCTGAATCCATACGCGATGAAATATTTATTTTAGCATGCAAACATTTTGAGAAAAACCAGTTTAAATTCACCAAAGTACTTATTTTCATGTAAACCTGATTTTCTCAGTCTCCCACGGTAGGTTTCAGCTTAGCTCTTCAATTTTCAAGCTCTATATTTTTAGAGTAACGTCTCCTGAATCCAAAAATCGTGAAAGATTTTTTCTAGCATGCAACTATTCACCTTGTATGAAATTCCAAGTTTTTCCAAATCGGTCGCTCCAGTGCTGAGAACGTGCATTTTCAAAAAGCATGTTCCGTCCCGGGTTTTTACGGGTTAATAGAGTAGTTTTTTGAAACATTTTGTAAATTTGTTTTGTAATTTGTTTACATGTTTACATGTAATTTGTTTTACATGGTATTTTTTCTAATTCAACATTACTACCCTAGCGACAATGATATAACCAATATTATATTTTCAGAAATTTTTCTATTTTTTTTTTTATTCTCGCTTATTTTCCGTCGGTCTAGTTCCGCCACTGTTGTGGCCAATTACCGACGCCCAGGGAGGCGACTCCACACCCAGGACCCTAACTCACGACCCGTTTATTAACGGACCGGCGCCAACGGCTTTACTTCCTCATGCGATGGAAGGCGTGATCCCAGAGATTTTTCGCCTCAGAAAATCTCCCGGTGTCGGCTAGGATTGAATCTAGACCAGTTGGGTTGGTTGTGAGTGGATCACGCCACCTCACAACCATCGACACCTATGTAGGCGGTGGGATTCGAACCCAGGCGTCGAGCGTGGTTGGCGGAGACGTTACCAACCACACTAGGCCCCCGCTCTAAATTTTTCTATTGGTATTCAGTGAAAAGTGATTTTTTTTTTCATTTTATACTCATTTTTACACAATATTATGAACCACCCTATGTCGGATAAATGAACCACCCTAATGAAACATAAAGTATTCAATGCTAGTTATAGTGTATATCATTATACAGGCTATTTCGAAAGACTAGTGACCAACTTCAAAAGATAAACTCTTAACATTTTGAACTCCGCCTTCCACAATTGAAAAAACGACACAAGTCCCAGAGAGTCGATTTTTGCCAAAAAAAAAAATTTAGATGACACCAATTCTCGACGTTTTATGCGTTTTAAAGTCATTTGGTATCAAAAAAATTCAAAAACCGAAATTACCCGTGGGTGATTTTTCGGTTTTCAAAAAGGCCAAACTTCAATCGCTTTGCGCCACCCCATTTCAAGTCCGATTGAGCTGAAATTTTGCACAGGGTGTTTTTTCGAGCGGGCGAACACTTTGTATAGGGTTTCTTTTTGAAATTTTCTGGTCGCTTTTTTTCCATACGATGATTGGCACCCTGCTATAAATCTTCGCTTCTGCTTTTCCACTTTGTGACATTAAAAATAATTATTAGTTTGCTTTCAGTAATTGTTCATTCTTTTTTTTTTGTTTTATTTATGAACTCGAATCATTGAATCATGGCCTCAGTCTTTTCTTCTATATAAAAAAATTAAATAATTCACCGCTTTTTATATTTCTTTCAACCCAGCAAAGATAGTCTGCGTCAATTTGACTCCTCGCTTTCAGCAATACAGTCATACCTCGATATAAGGCAATCTCGATATAACGTAACTCGATGTAATGTAAATTTTACCTCGATAAAACGTAACTTTTTTTAATTTCCTAAAATTAAAGTACACTAAAGTCGCTTTTTACGCGGGGGATACAAAATACCACGTAAATTCCGGAATCTGCGTAAAAAAAACCGCGTAAATTCCGAAATCCGCGTAAAAAAAGCCACGTAAAAAAACCCGCGTAAAAAAAACTGGGTAAAAAGCGACCTTAGTGTGCAACAGTTATTTGCGGGTTGTATAATGTTCCGAATAAATGTTTCAAGTAAGTTTTGAAACCAATAAGTACCGTAAAATGGGGTAAAATTGGCATTTTTTTCAATCTTTTGTGACTGGTTATGTTTGTCTACGAAAATTTTCTTAAAGGGACATAAGACAGGTTTATATATACTTTTTGGTGGAAGAAAATAATTTTTTTGCTCACTTTTGAGTAACCATAAAGAATTTTGCACCAATAAAAAAATATTTTTCTAGTGCTACGATATAACATAACTCGCTATAACGTAACGAAAATAAAAATAAAGTTGCCTTATATCGAGGTATGACTGTATAATTTTTTATTTCAAATTCATTACCTTTTTCTAATTCTTCCAAAAGCGGACGATTCTCAATACTCAGGTTATCGTTTGTGTTTTTTACAAAAAAAAAAAAAGATTTTAAAAATGAGATTTTTTGAAATAGTTATTTTTAATTTATCTTCTAACTTCTTTTTAAAAATTTTTTTTAAGGGTGTATATTATTTTAAGAGACAAAATTATTATCTACAACTTTCCCGAAGATGCCACATCGATCAAACAAATCGTTTTGGTTATGAAAATATCTGTAATCATCAATACCTTTTCAAAATAGCATAGCAGCTTCTTTAACCCTCTAGTGCCCAATGCCGCCATTTGGTGGGCTTCAGCCGAAGTTCCGAAAAGCTTCAATAAATACTTAAAAAGTGTTTATAATAGTTTATAGTGATTTTATCGAAGTCCGTTTAGAAATTAATTTGGGCACTAGAGGGTTAAAATAAATCAGGTTCCAAAAAATTACACCAATAGCACAAAATGTTATTTTTTGCCTATAGAAACACCTATGTGAAGTTTCAACCAAATCAAAAATGATCGACCAAATTGGTCGATCAATTTGGTTCCCCGTTTTTGACGTGGGACTACGTCTTTCTTCACTATACTAAGGTACATTCTGTGAAAACTGGATTGAACATGTAACGTTTTTGGTTGGCGGATTGGAAGATTTTAGATGCTTATAGCGCTCAAACAGCTGTTCCGATTTTAATAGTTAATATACCGTTGGAAAGCTAAAATATACAAGATTTGTATAACATGACAATTTTAGTTACCATATTCTTATTACTCCTTGAAAACTGCGGAAAAGTTTAAAGGTCTGATATCCACATACATTTTTCATACGATTAGTATATTTCCCTAAAGCAGTCTTCAAAAACATAGACGGAATGATTTCACGCATTTAGTCATTGGCTAGCAATGCCAGCCAATTGGCATCGCATTCATCACCCAACGTAAGCGACGAAGAAAGAAAGCAGAGATGCTTCCACGTGATTGGTTCTTCCCCCAATCATCCAAGTTCCTCACACTGAGTGACGCTATAAAAGGACATTCCGTGTTGAGAGAAGATTACCTTGTCGACCGTCAAGGCGAACAGTTTGGCTTCCTTCGACCTGAGTTGGACTCCACCAGTTGTAATCTAATTCAGATATCGTTGTCGGAATACAGCCCGAAATTGGACGTGAACGGCACTGGGGACCATTGGAAGCCGTTGGAAGGAACTATTGGAAGACTTGGAGGCCGTTTGGGTGCTGCCAATAGTGTAGGTGTAGTGTGTCGTATATCAAGCGTGTGTGTCTGAGTAGCGTGTGGGTGTGTATGTGTAAGTAACGTTTGTGTGTATGTGTAAGTAACGTTGTGTGTATGTGTAAGTAACGTTTGTGTGTATGTGTGTATGCGTGTGTGTGTATGTGTGTGTGCGTGTGTGTGTATGTGTGTATGTGTGTGTGTGTGTGTGTTTGTGTATAACATGTATGTGCAAAAATGAATTTATCCGAGGTAAATATATTTCTGACAGAATACTTCTTGTATAGGCAACAAGCTAATTATTTTTCCTATTAGTACTTCAATTGTTATTTCTATGATAGTGACCATAATTTAATGCTAGTTATTTTCAGCACTGAGCTTGTTTCGCGTTTATTTGTAACATGGGACTGACCAAAATTCACATTTTTCTAATCAATTTAACAACAAAAACCTTTTTCTTGCGATTTTCTGAGAGCACCGGGTATTTGAAGAAGTTTTTGAGGTTCAAGCAAAAAGTCATGGGACTGTTATGCATTTATGGGAAGTTCATGTGGGTATTGGTATTTGTATGCTGTATGTGGTTTTTTTTGTGAAATGTTCATGGATTATTGTGTATGGTATTTGTACGTTTGGTGTGTGTTATATACTATGGCTATGGCAGAATGAAATCTTTACACCCACCAGAGTCCCACGGCAAGCCTATGTTTGTGCACTCGAGCACATACCCATTAACTTTTTTTTAATCGAAATTTCGAGAAAATCCATAAACATTTTATGCATCTTTCTTCATTTGGTCTTGAATAGCCAATAATCAGAGTCGATAATATATTCTATTTTGGGTGCTGGTGTAAACCGATAATGGTTGTTTCTCTTGGCAATAACCAGTGCAAGTCGATACCAACACTGCATCAAATCAGCATCTGCAGCAAGATGCACAGTTTGAAGTTTTCCGTTTGCGTCGGATAAATACCAATTATGCTATTAAAGGAAGATTTTGAGCCACGAGTATAAACAAGAAGCCAATTAGGGATTAGCAAGAGCTCCTTCTCAGCAGTTAGTTACGTGTTCTCGTGGTTACCGTAGACTCCCATTTCAAGGCCACCATTTCACAGCAGCCTTTACCACCCTATCTGTTGTTATACCTCATAAGAAACTCTATTGTTATAAGAGGCTTGGGCGATCGTTTGGATGCATCAGCTGCCAGCGATAGAAGATGAAACACTTCTCTTTGCCGGGTGGTAGAATAATGATGATCCTAGCCTATGGGTGCCGACCGGTGCTGTGCATCGGGTCAGACCAGCCTCATTACGTATGCATGTAATAAACGTGATCCTGTTTCCTAATGATGCCATCGTCAGGGGCACACAACAACCGATCTGCCCACTCCGACCACTAGTCGAGTGGGGAGACTTACATTATTTTAACGTTTCGTTACTCCTGGACAACTAAGCCTCAATCTCTTAGGAGACGTGTTTGTAGGGCGAACTTCAAGGCTGAAGATAGCAGAATTGCTTGGTGGTGTGAAAAGAAAATGTACAACAGATTTACGTCAGTGGACGAAAGCATGTAGCGTTCAAAAGTGGATTGAAGTAGTAATTTATGTAACCGCTTCACATGTTTCCGGGCATACATCTTCTCGGTTTCCACTGTGCCCGGTGATAAACTAGTGAAGTTGTGTTTTTTGTTTGTATAGCAAAAAATAACAGCATTGCGTCCCATAAAAGGGAAGACCAACAATTTGTTTCTTTTTCTCTAATCGCTAAGCTTAGTTTGAAAGTAATGGCAGCCGAGAAATAGTAATAACATACATTAGCTATCAATATCATTTCATCTTTGTAATACATATCTGCATATATACTTTATTGATTGCCAATAAACGCATCGTCAACAAACTAATTTTCTTCGCCATTTGCTGCCAGTAGCAAATCTACGATTATTTGCACCACAAACCAATGTCAAACCGAAATACGAATATGCATTACACAAACTGTGAAATGATTATTCACACAGTCGATACACATTAGAATAAGTTCATCGTATCAAATCATTTGCACATCCTCAACCTCACAGACATTGGCTGGTGCGGCATTTGTCGATGCGAACGCTTCCTACCTAGATGTTGTACTTCAGATTCAATAAACGACAATTTTCTTCATTGACACTCCAACAGGCACACACGTGAGTCGGAAGATATCCCCTCTGCGCCCGGGGAAGACAGGACAAACTTTTGCCACACTCCAGGATTCCAAGTTAACTCAAGCGATTTCAATGGTCGATGTTTCTCATTTAAATTACTAGACAAACAGAAACGATTTGCTTGCCATCAGGGCCCTCCCCAGTGGCCGATTCCGGCAGTGGTCAGGCCGACTGACCTGATGTGGCTATTATGGCAGGAGCTGTCGAAAGCATTGCTTTCCTCCCCCTCTTTTTCCTTCCCAGAAGATGGGTGGGTGGAACTTTCCATTCTCGAAGAAAGTGACGACGGACAAAAGGACCCTTGAACTTTCTTCCGGCTGTAAGTACACCACATGTGTGCTGTAAATGGAACTAACATCTTGCATATTGTGTGTGCAACATAGAAGAAGCAAAAAAACAACTCCTTTCATACCGAGCAAGGCACACAGAGAAATATGCTCGGTACAAATTGCTTGTGTATCATCCACCAAGTGCACATATTGTACCAGCAAAAAGGCTCACTTCCATCTCGCAAAATACGTGCGGATCATTTCCAAGGGATAAGGAGCTGGCAGGTTTTGCCTTTATAATAACATTTGTTAGTTCGTTAATGTCGTCTGTATCCTGATATCTACGGTTGACTGGTGTGTGTATGTGTGTGAATGTCTTACGCGTCAGTCAAATCTGAATTCGGTGAAAAATGATTCAGACTTGATGAGAAACCTAGAGTGGGGTTTCTGGGGCGAATGGGTTAGAAATGTTCCTATCAGGAAATCGGGTTTCGATATTTAGGCGCGGGGTACGGTCGCTTCGCTTTGGGTCAGAACGGCCGGTTTATGGCGGGTGAAGGATATAATCTTATGATGAATGGATATTTCAGACGAGGGTGCTGCATGTTCACTTTACAGAGACGTTTCGTTGAGATTTTTTTGTTGTTGTTGACGGATTAGTTGGAATACTTTTTTTTCTATGCATTCAATCTATGTGGATCGATCATGAGCAATCTTGATTTTATAATTTTTAAAGCTAACAACCTTGCCGGCGGTTGGATGGACGCAACTGAACTAAAGCCTAAAAACATTCCGACGTCGTTCAAGTATTAGGAGAAATTCAAAACAAAGACGGAGTTGATGTACTATTACATTACTATTACATGCAGCAATGCTAATTTTTAAAAAAATTTTGCGAACGAACTGGTCACCGTCGCTGACTAAATAGTAGAAGTTGAAGTTATCAATGACAGCATTTTTCAAAACTACTGCTCTGTGAGTATTTGAGTAACGTTCAACGATGAGCTCTTCTTCCTGCCGGTTAAACGAATCGTAGACCATTACCACCTATCTTAATCCCATCGTTCGTTACATGGCTCCTTTAGCAAGAACAAACCTTCTCCCGGCAAGCCGTGATACTTTGGTTCTCGTTTCGGCATTATGATCCATGCTCACCGTCTCTTCCATCTCACCATCGCGAGTAATGGGCGATGATGAACAAGCCCTACACCGAATAGAAACCACCGTTCGGAAAAGCGATCCAGGATAGAACTGTGAACTGCTGGCGCTGCCTAGAGAGTGTAATGTTTGACTTTTAATTGTTTCAAGCCAGACAACGGAAAGGAATAGTCAGAAGTAAACAATGGCACACAGTTCGAACTTAAGTTGTTTGTATTGACGCTTTCGTGGCGACCATCGAAGACCACAAATGATAGCTAATGGACTGGTGTAACTTTTCGATCGTATGTAGTACCTAGACGTCAGTTTATGCTTTTTGTTCCCTTTATTCCCGTTTCTTTTTTTCTTTGATGACAATGTTAACCGTGGAGGGCAATAAGTTTATAACCATTCTTTGGCGTTTCCTGATAGTGTGAATGAAAACACAGTAACCCCCACTGACGGTGATAGCGATTGCCACCCAACCCAGGGAGTATTCCAACCGCTTTGATTTTAATGACCGCCAGCGATTCGAAAGGAACAGGAATGAAATCGACCTAACGGTTCATTGGTTTTCATGATCCGGAACCGATGAAAACTGTCAACGCAGCAAGCGGAGGCAGCCCGTGGCGAAGGCAGTGGTATTTCCCTTCCTTGTGCATGCTTAGAACAATGCCACTGCCAGTCCAAGCGGTCCCACGCGGGAATGCAGTTTGCGCTTCCGTTAAAAGGTGGTAGTGGACAAACACAAACTGCGAAAGCCGCTTTTAGCGTGGGCTCTGCGTTTCTGTTTCCACCAAGGAAGGCACACAGGTCCCATTTTGAGCTCATCGACCGAAAGTAGTGCGGGAGAAAAAGCGGGTTTACACAAACCAAAGCGCTATTGTTTATGGTGCGATTTGTTGGTCGTGTGTGTTTCTGCACATATTCGGTATTATATTGTTCTTTCTTTTTACGGCTGTTAACAAGATTCTTTATGAGCTTGTTTATGCCGTGCTTGTGCAACACCGAAAAAAGGGAAACATAGCTTTATGTTTGCTAGTTTGAAAATTTCTTGACTTGCCAACCACGGCCAAGGTTTTTGCAATCTACCATAATGTTTTCCATCCTTTTAGGAATGTTGTAAGCAGTTGAGTTCACCACTTGCTATTGTCTGGGAATGGTTTAAATTTTTGGGGCATAATTCATTGCTGCTCTGTGGAGATGAGGCACTGCTAGCAAACCGTGTGATATCCGGCATAAAGAAATGATGTAAGGCTAGTGTTTTATATCACAGTACAATGCTATGACGTTGGTTACGCTAAGATAAGCTTGTGTTGTGAATAGCGTCATAGAAGGTTGAACTACCGGGTAGTTAATGTTGGCTTAGAATGTTTGCAATTTTTCGTTAGTTTATCTTTCGTCGAGAGTTTTCTCACGGGAAACATTTATAAATTCTGATTCATTGCTAAGAAAAATTGAGTTATCCTGGCGACTGGCTCACTATGGAAAAGCGATCTACTATAGGTAAATTTAGTTAACCTAGCTGGATAACATGTTTCCCGGTGAAAATTTCCTGGCAATACCGCAGTCCACTATAGGACGTGGTCCATCCAAAGTACTTTTATTCTGTACTAGTTGAACGCTCCCGGCGATGCACGGGATCAAAGGTTTCGAAGCCAAGATTTTTTTTTATGCTTCATTGTTGCATTAGCTCAACCCACTCAAAAAATATTTCACATCTTATATGTCCATCATCACTTTTAGTACTTCAATATTCCGAGAGCGCACAGAACGGAAGTTTCCTTATTGGATTGCATTTTGTGATTTAAGGCTGATTTACAGAAACTGGAAGTCGCCATTTTGGATTTCAAAAAGACGTAAGGAGTTCTACTTTCGGAAGTATTGAAATTGTTGGCCAAAAAGCTCTTTAGGTTATTTTGCTGAAACCGGAAGTCGTAATTTTTTATTTCTATTTTTATTGGCACTCACTTGTAACCTTATTCATACGATTGAAATGATTTAATTTTGAAAATGTCACCGAAAAAAATAATTCTGCTCCGTGCATTAAGTAAAGTGACCCATAATTGTAGAATTGCTACATTTTTCGGTGTTTTTATTACTTTTGCATGATAATACATCACGACTTAATGAAATGATCAAGCTTTCACAACATTATCAAGCTTTTACAACATTATCAAGCTTTTACAACAATGAAATAACTTTTTAGATAACTTTTTTTGATGATTTTATAGACTAAATGATCTTGAATGCCGAAAGCGACCCATAGTTGTGTCTTTTGCTATGCAAATGATATTTTTTTTCCTAACCGATTTACACACATCAGCTGCAATAAAACTAATTGTCGATCGAAAGTATACATCAGAACACAGAAATAGATAGTAAAGCATTCGTGGTTGATAATTTTTCCGATTTTATATTCATTTTTGATGGGTTTTAGCATTAAGATACCTTCTATTTTTCCTCAAAACGAACGAACATTTGAATGAAAGAGTAATCACATGTCATCGCATTGAATTTTGATTTAGAGGCAAATTCAGCTAAAAACTCATGATTTTACGTAATTATACGTTTTACGTAATTTTGTGAATAATATTTCAAGTTTTAGTAATCAGATACTTTTTACATCTCCTCAAATGTCTTTCCTGAACGTTAACAAACATTTCAATGAAAAAATAACCACATATCATCGCTTTGTATTTTGATTTAGAGGCAAATTCAGCATAAAGTCATAATTTTGCATGTTTTACGTAGTTTTGTGAATAATATCTCAAGTTTTAGTAATCAGATACTTTTTATTTTTCCTCAAATGTCTTTCCTGAACGTTAACAAACTTTTTAATGAAAAAAAACCACATGTCATCGCTTTGAATTTTGATTTAGAGGCAAATTCAGCATAAAAAGTCATAATTTTGCATGTTTTACGTAGTTTTGTGAATACTATCTCAAGTTTTAATAATCAGATACTTTTTATTTTTCCTCAAATGTCTATCCTGAACGTTAACAAACTTTTTAATTAAAAAATAATCACATGTCATCACTTTGAATTTTGATTTAGAGGCAAATTCAGCATAAAAGGTAATAATTTTGCATGTTTTACGTAGTTTTGTGAATAATATCTCAAGTTTTAGTAATCAGATACTTTTTATTTTTCCTCAAATGTCTTTCCTGAACGTAAGCAAACATTTTAATGGAAAAATAACCACATGCCATCGCTTTGAATTTTGATTTAGAGGCAAATTCAGCATAAAAAGTCATAATTTTGCATGTTTTACGTAGTTTTGTGAATAACATCTCAAGTTTTTGTAATCAGATACTTTTTATTTTCCCTCAAATGTCTTTTCTGAACATCAACAAACATTTTAATGTAAAAAAAACACATGTCACCGCTTATTATTTTTGATTTAGAACGGTTCAAAATGATGATGATTACTGTACACCTCAGAGACTGAGGGAATAATATCAATAAGATCAAGCGTTACGGAATTCCATTTTTATATAGTAGATCACCCAATGCAGAGCGGTATTCGAACTAGGCTAGTGTAGTGTAATTCCCTGGGCTCGATCAAATCGTCCCGGTGCTCTAGACTTACATTCATCGTCTTGATCCAAACGTATTATTGAAGGTTTTTTCTCAAACCTTGTTTCAGCTTTTCGAAGGGTTGACTGCTAATTTTCATTGCAAGAAATGATTTAGAACTACCTCTGAGCGACGTTAAGTTGTACAGGCTCCATTTGCCACAACTCTCTCGAACGAACTCGAAGTATTTTCGAACAGTTTTGAGGGCTTTGAACGCTGATTCTACATCCGTGATTTTCCCTCTGGCGAATCCTAGTCGAACGAGAGCAGATCGTTGACGCGAAAATAAACAAAGATCACTATCGGCTGGGGACGGATCTTGAAGGCAAGAGTTGTAACCTCGTTACAGAATATTATACACAAAAACATTTTTATGGCTTTATTTCCTTAGTTCCTAAAATAAATACATAAGACAACTCCGAGAACATCACTCGAGGAAATAAAAACCGCATTAAAGACGTTTTTAAGAGAGTCCGGTAATTTCGCTAAATACCCGACTTAACATCAATGGCAAAAATCAATCAGATTTTAGAAAAAGTTTGTCATATAAATAAATTGAAAGAGAATTCAAATTTTGATAAACAAATTACATAAAATAACTCGAAAAATATCTTATCTTTTTCATATATAAAAGATGCCACAAAATCCGCCTTCAAATGCTTTCAAACAATATTTTTTGTATTTGTACAATCTATAAATATCATTATTTATAAAGTTCAATGGTTGAAGATATCACTGAAGATTTTTCGTTGAACGTTCCGTCTTTTGAAGCTTTGAAGAAATATGTATTGGAAAATTAGAAAAAAAGAGTGTGAGATACATATAATGCAATAATAAAACACATAGAAATGATCTTTTAACAATATTACCTGATGTCAACAGATCTACAAATTTACCGAAGAATGTGTATAAAATTTTGGAAATTTATAAAATAAATCCATCAAACTGTTTTCATGCATAAATTTATCAAAAAATTGATGAAAAGTTAGCAATTTCTAATGAATTTTATGCTGTTTTAAAAAATAGTATATCTTTAATATTTTCCACAATAAAGTACAATATTTGTTCTTTCAAATAGTGTCAAAAGATTTTTTTTTATGTTTGCTTGAAACAGAGATATCAATATTTGAAAAGGGTCAAAGGGTTTCAAAATAGAAATGTTAGTATCTCTTCAACTGTACAATATATCTATAGTCTTTTTTCGTCAAAAGTTGCGTCGTTTTAAGCTCTTCCGAGAACAACTTTGTAATTAACTCCAAAGACTGCTTTGTTATTAAATTTGAACTGAAAAAATAGAGCGAAAAAACTGTTTTTTCGGGACCCACCATGAGCCAGTTAGGCAATATTGCTGTAACTCAGTCAATTTAGAACAACATTTTTTTTCAAAGTTGCTTGAAAGTCGACCTACAACATTTCCGAACAATGTATACAATTATTTCTGCAAATGAAAAGTATATTTTATATTGCGCTGATTTTAGGACTACACTAATTTCCATTTGCACATAAATGAAGGACTAACTATAAGAAACAAGTTCTTAGAAGAAATTATGGCTCTTAAACTACAAAATCGCATAGAAAAGCTCATGTCCACCTAAATTGCCTCACTATACCACTGTGCACAGGTGGGCGAAGCGACGCACTTGCTTGAAGAGAGCAACGAATTTTTTGTATCTGAGGAGCTTGCAGAAATATCTCTGTAGAGACATAATGAACTGGTTTTAGCCTTCTCACACGGACGGACACAATAGCAGTACAACATAGTGAGCTTTGTGAGCAGTGCTTTTACTGTGTTTTTCTTGTGGCTCTTGAGCGTATATCAAATGAGGTGAACATCTAGGTAGGAAAGTAGATTGCGTTGTTTGCTTTGCATCTGAGAACTGAAAAATAAATCTAGCCACCCCTCACGCATGGTTGCTCTTCGAATGCTTCCGAATTTATTCTCACTACAGTGATTCACCATTCTTCATCCACTCAGCTGTGGTACATGTTCATTAATTTTTCTGCGAGCGGCAGAAACACAGCACAAAGCAGGAGTAAAAATGCGGTGCCAGAACGTTGCTACACGCAGCGCTCGTGTTGGGCAAGAAATGATCGGTGAATATTCACTCTACTTTTTCTACATAATGAGGAGAATGACAAGCCTGCCAGAAGTGTTAATAATTTTGACCGAATCTGTCGTGACGCGTTTATTTTCAATAATTTGGCAAAAACCAATAAGTGTGCGTGTGCCGGTAGCCTGTGTGTATGATGTTTATACCTTGTTCGCTTGTTTGCAGTGTGTGCAGAGAATAACAAAAGTATTAGAATCATCCCTTGTCACGGCAAATGGCAATTCAATATGATGCTACATCAAACAAACTTCTCACTATTGTGAGAAATACCAGAGTATTTTTAAGTGCTCAAAATCATGATTGAAGAAATTAATATACTTTTCTGCCACTCGCTTGATGAACCTGGATTTTAGCCCATTTTAAAATAAATGCAGAAATGTGCATTTCAAAGTATGCATTTCAAAATTTGCAACACAAGAGAATTTAACAATGCTCAAGGAAGTATTTGTGACTGTAATTTGTAGGAAGAGTGAAACAATTTACTTCGAGCTGGTGTATTTCGTAACAGCGTTATTTTAGCTTTAGTTTTAGATCTCAAGTGTTTGGCTGGCTCTGCTAGTAACAACAAATTTACGGGAGTCTGAACTTGGTTCCTATACCGCTTGTCTCCAGTGTCATGTTGGTCAAATACTTCTTCGCTTTTTGACGGCTATACAGTTGACGAAAAGCTAATGTACTTCGCGCGACGTTCGTATGTCTACCTAAAAACAATGTGCAGCGAAATCTGTCCCATTTTTCATCTTTCTTTATTTTATTAATTTCGCGGACCCACGGGAGTTTTCACCATAGGTTTCTAACCCATTCCCGGCGGAGAGAAATCAGTTTTTACCTCAACACTGCAAGGTATACAGCCCTAAGGTTGTAAGAATTGGTGACGTGAGACTAAGTACTGTAATTACTATAATTACAGACACAATAAATTCGTTAGTTAAGTAGTTTACGTATTTTATTTCTTACCCTCCTTTTATTAACCAGCCCCGCTAGTATGTGACCAACTAGCCCCTCATGTATTAAATGTGAAAATTACTTGAAATATATGAAAATAAAATTTTGGCGGAAGTTTGCTTTACACAACTTAAACTTAACCAAATTGACTTTCATAATACGTTTAGCTATGTTTATTTCAATTTGGCTAGCTTTGTTTAGACAAAAAGTTTCAACTTGAAAACCGAGTAGAATTGATGGCCAATTTGGCACCAACTTGTATTTTTACACGTTTTAAATAAAACGGTACTACATTTTGTCATTTAGTTTCTCTGGTTATCCGCTACATATCACCCATATAACACGATTTTTTTTTGATACGTAGATTCGAAGATATTCTCATTGACCAACTTACCCCGTAACTAACTAGCCCCGCTCTACCCTACTCGAAAGAACTTTATTTACACCTGGTGATGTTGTGCCTGTAGTGTTTTGCAAACAAAAGCAAAGCCTTGGTGCTACATTCCGTATTCGTAGTTCGACCTTCTGTTTTATACACAGACTTAGCAGCCGACTGTTAAGTGTACAGGACAATTGCGGGGCTAGCGCTACGATCCTACTGACACTAATAGTCTCTCCCGAGCCGGGACTCGAAAATACGACGACTGGCTTGTTAGCCCAGCATCGTATCTCGACTCTCGAGACCAGCTGGGCAAACTACATTTAACAATTACAACGAAGTTCAAGTTTAAAAAAATGTTTTTTTTTTGCTTCACAAGTTTGCTACATTTGCCAACAATTACATTCACTGTATTACGAAGATAGCTAATATGAGTATATAATTCTATTTGTAAAGTTATATTTATATATTTAAGTTTTATAAATTAGGTAAACTTACTCTTTCGATATTAGGTCGGTCATGATTATTTGATAAATATCTAAGATAAAAAACAAAAAAAAATAACTTACAACCGTTGTAAAGATGTTCAATTCTTGTTGATTAATGTATGGTTTTTATGGTAATCATATTCATGAAATAAACTTTCAATCACTATCAGTAGCAGCATTGCGGTTTTGATTGCTCGCGAATAGAAGTCGTGCCCACTGCAATGATAGACGACGAGAAACTAACGGCGCACAGTGTTTTGTTTTGCCGTTTTCGTGCGATTGATTAAATAGCGTTTTTAATGTTGATTATAGCTATAATATATGTTTGGAGAAGTTTCAAGATATTCAAAAATACATCTTTAGATGAGTGATCAATCCACCTAAAAGTGAGATAGAAAATTTATTTTTTTATCAGATTGAGATAGACGCATGGTGTCTTCGGCAAAATTTTAGGTGATCTCAAAACAATAAACTTTGCCGAAGACATCATGTTTCTATCTCTTATATATTACGAGCAACATAAAGTTTTCTATGAAAAGGTACTGAAAATCACAATTTTCATTATAACTTTTTTCTCAGATTTTTCCTAATTTCTAAACCTTCTACAAAGTTATCAGTCATCTCAGTATGCATGTTTATGCTGAACATTGTTTTTTTTATCTCCTAAAATAAAAAAGTTATTTGACATTTTTCGATATTTTTGGGGATACTTTCACCTCAACCATCTCAAAATTACGCAATTTTACGCACGTGGCAGTTTCATACGATGAATAACTTTCAATTAAATGTACACACTTAAGTATGTAAGAGTATGTAAGCAGCCTTTTCGATTGATTTATAGTAGTATGTAGTATCAAAAATATTCAGCGCAGTAGTCTTTAAAAATATCCAGGCAAACTTAATAGTAATTGCAGAATAGTAGGCTGTTGCATGCTTCATATTGCAAACAATATTCAATCGTGCTCTCTGTGCTGATAGGTTACAGTTATCGTTAGCGTAACAGAAGTCAAAAAATATTCTCGGATACAAAAAGGTAGCTGAAATTACGGGCCTTAATATGGAAGGAATCCAACGCTGCGGTACCATTTTACAAGTAATGGCTTCAGGTCGTGAAGTGAACATTCCAGCTTTTGGCAGCTATTGCGAGGATACTGCCCGATTATTGGTTCGGCTGTACTACCTTCCGTTCACAAGATCCTCATCCATGGTTCGGCAGTAATGAAGCACTTTTTGGTCCCCATAGGGCAACTTTCTGAAGAGGCTCAGGAGGCTAAAAACAAAGAATGGAAGCGGTGAATATTTCAGTTTATTTTCCATTTCTCTGTATATGTATATTTATTTTATCTTCAGATATCGAGAATATCATACCAGGAAGATATCCCGAAAAAGCGCTAAAGAGGATATTCTGCATTGGTTGCTCATTTCGTCAGATCCTGTTATCACAGAAGCACGTGGGTGGCCAAGAGTGGACATTAAAACCTTTTCGGGAGACGAGAAATCTCTGCTCGGCCCTTTTGAAATCGGGGAAGAAGATTAAATTGAGTTTGAAAAAAAGCTACTATTTGCATCCACGCTTACAATACTGAATATATAACTGAATTAAGAAAAAACTCAATTTTTAGTTAATCTATTTCCAACATTTTCTTCATTCCTTGTAACCTTATCAAAACATACATGCATGTTTAGCTTAAGATCGTTTAAGGCCACCTTCAAAATTTAAAACTGTTTTATTTTTAAATTTTTGTGTACGAAAATCGACACAAAATAGCTTTGAAAAACAGGCGAAAAGGCTGCTTACATACTCTTACATACTTAAGTGTGTACCTTTAATTGAAAGTCTGAAGATAGTTATTTCATCGTATGAAACTGCCACGTGCGTAAAATTGCGTAATTTTGAGATGGTTGAGGTGAAAGTATCCCTAAAAATATCGAAAAATGTCAAATAACTTTTTTATTTTAGGAGATAAAAAATAACAATGTTCAGCATAAACATGCATCTTGGGATGACTGATAACTTTGTAGAAGGTTTGGAAATTCGGAAAAATCTGAGAAAAAAGTTATAACGAAAACTGTGATTTTCAGTACCTCTTCATAGAAAACTTTATGTTGCTCGTAATATATAAGAGATAGAAACATGATGTCTTCGGCAAAGTTTATTGTTTTGAAATCACCTAAAATTTTGCCGAAGACACCATGCATCTATCTCAATCTAATAAAAAATAAATATTCTATCTCACTTTTAGGTGGATTGATCACTCATCTTCCTACATCTAAAGATGTATTTTTGAATATGTTGAAACTTCTCCGAACATACATCATAGCTATAATCAACATTAGAAACGCTTTTCAATTAATCGCACGAAAACGGCAAAATAAAACACTGTGCGGCGCCCTGCTTCACATATATTCCACGGTACTGTTGCTTTCACCAGTATTTTTTCTTTCAAGACATCAGTTTCTATTCCGCTCTAGCAACAGTTTTAAAAATTGTTCAAGAAAAGGGGTTGTTTCAAACTTTTCGAAAAAACCTTATCGGGTTGGGGAGACTCATATTTTTTTTTTTTTTTGATATTGATAAAGATAATATCACAGGGAATGGTTGGTGTCTATTCATGTCGTTTGTGCTAGGAATGCTCTCATGTGATTGGTTCATTTTTCGCGTAAGGTTGTTTTTGACAATTTTTATCGATTTTTACCGTTTTGCAATGAAAAAATAATGATAACTAGCGTATTACAAAATTCTTTAACATTTTATCTATCCACCAACATATTGTTTATTGTTATCTCTCATGTGGTTATGGTGTTATTATCGTTTAAAATCTGACGCAACATTTGCGTCAGATTTTAAACGACGCAATCTTTAACCATACTGAATAGTTTCATCGAGCATATTTTCAAGTATGATTGTTAGACTTAAATCAAAGATTGAATGGCAGGTGATGCCATATAGCATCAACCGTCGGAAATGGGTTGGGAGATAATCACACGGCTTTTTTATCATTCAGGAGTAGTTTTCGTGCTGAGCGTCGAATCGTTCTCGGTAGATAGAATTCATCATCTGCTTCGTGATGGAAAGATTGCGCGTTGGTGCTGGACTAACTATCGATTTGGCGGCTACAATACTGGAATTGGCTCGAAACGCTACGAGAGATAATAACAAATCGAGAACCATTCCGCATTATCTACGGTTGGCAATTCGGAATCATGAGGAAGTGAACAAGCTTGAAATATGCAAAAAAAAACTTGGGTTTCTAGCATAAATAAGAATTTTCACTATGAACAGCAATAGGTATTATTTAAAAACAATATTAAGCAGAAGTAACGGGATTTTACTACTGAGATTCGAATTTACTTGAGGATAAATCTGTCAGCGTCATAGTTAGTAGCAAAATACAGCACCCATGATTGATTCAAAGTTAGTTTACATAAAAAAGCAAAGCCTTGGTGCTACATTCCGATTCGGAACTTGACCTTCTGTTTACTATACACAGACTTCGCAGCCAACCGTTAAGTGTACAGGACAATTGCGGGGCTAGCGCTACGATCCTACTGACACTAACAGTCTCTCTCGAGTCATGACTCGAACCTACGACGACTGGCTTGTTAGGCCAGCATCGTACCTCGAGACCAGCTGGGAAGGCTAGTTTACTTGCCCAACTCATTTCTGGTTTCGAAAAAACGGGTATGAAAATTAGCGTGTAAAATTATCATTTTTATTCATGTCTTTTTCTAATGCAAATTTAAAATTTGCCATGAAATTTTTATCGAAAATATTAATTATATGAAGTGTGCCAAAATATTTAACAATGTCAATGGTGTTTATAACGGGAGTCACTTCACGGTGAAAACAAAGTGTAGTGAATAAAGTCCTATTACTGAGTCCCGTAAATGAGAAAAACGTCGCAAAGTGACATCTGCCGTGAAATTTGGGTTAGTTTGAGTGTCATATCACTGGAGTGAAAACAGAAAAAGCGCATTTTCGAATAGCATTATTTCACGACCATTTTGAACGGTGAAACGATTTTACGAAAATGGGGAAGGCTTAAAAATCGATTGATTTGTGATCCAGTAATAAAAATTGACTTTCTGGGACTTACAAATTTTTAAGCTGAGGCCAATGAAACGCATGGGAAAACATTGACCTTTGAATATTCCTTAGCGGTAGGGCTCAAAAGTTTCGCCTTCCCGAAAAACGTCCGCACACAAAATTTCTTAGGGAAGTTGTGCCTCAAAGCGGTCAGAGTATCATTTTTTTTTTGATACCAAATATCTTGCAAATGCATGAAATCGACTTTCTGGGACTAAGAAAAAGTAAAAAAGTTTTCGCGTGCAAATTTTTGCTTAAATCTAGAAAATATGTCAATATTTCTCAATTCTGAATAGTGTCTTATGTTTTTACCGGAGATCCCAAGCAGCGTCAACTAATTGAGTTTATCTTTATTGTCGTGTGTAGTGAGGCCTTGGCGACACGGCCAAGTAAAGTTGAACGTTTTAAACGCAGTTATTTAATTTGTGTTTTATGTGTGTTAGTTGAGAAGATTGAGTGGTAAATGAGCTGCCAGTGCATATTAATAATATACGGCAACATCTGAAGTTATGGTTTTGTTAGTATAGTTAAAGAAAAGCAGTGACAATTTGGTTGGAATATTCCTATAATTTAGAGTGGTAGCCAGTGTTATGAAAATGACTGCAAGACAATGACAGCAAATTTTCAACTGATCCGGCTCTCATTGTATTGCACAGCTCTCACTGCTCCCCACACGTTCGGTGAACAGTTCGACAGCAACTGACGACAGTACACATGCAACTCCATACGGACTGTTATTTTTCATCTTCATATGTGTGTTGGTATTTCCGGTATTTCCAAGCTGTCGCGAATGACAGCCTGCAATCTTCCGACATCCTTCAACACGAATCCGAGCGGGATGTCAGGTGATTATGATCACGACAGTAAGGCCGATGTAAGAATGAAAGAGAGATGGTGCGCGTTTTTTCTTACGCGGGGAATAATATCAACAATGGAAACGGTTTGCTTTGTATTCAATATGCCACCGGCCTGTGAAAAAGAAGAAACGAAAAAATGCTAGTCGACGACAGCCGCAGCCGATCAGCAGGCTGTCAACAGGAACAGGACATCCTCAAAATGAGCAAACTAGGCAGTCATGTCCGAACGAACAAAATACATGCGCAAGAATGAGCTGTTGTACGCAACACAAGACCGTTTCTTTGCCTTGTTTAAGCTGTAGCTGTATGTGAGCTCTCATGAATAGCTCATGCATGAGGCTGTTAGAGTGAAGAGAGGGAAAAGTCGTCAGTATACTGTCGCTCTCCAGTCATGCCCCTAAGCTTGAGTGGTAGCCTTTATGCGTAGCCCCAGCTCCAGCAAACAACGGGGGTATCAGACAGCAATTATAGTAGTAGTTGTGAAGTGCTTCATTCGTGTCCATCTTGTCCAGGGGGAATCTATCTGTCAAATATCGTGAAACCGTGACCAGCACATTTGGCAACAAGGCGTCTGTATGTTTTAGTTTTTGTCGTTTTGATCGAAGTAAAATGGAACGTTTTCTTTTAACAAAACTCGAGAAATAGCGGAAAACTTTTATTAATAATGCGTTCCGTAGTGAAATTTTGGGACAGCAACAAGTTTTTAACGAAAATTGGTGATGGATTATCGTCACATTGGTAATTTATCAAACGCCATGAACCAACAAACTTCATGGACCAGAGTTGATCTGCGATAACGCACACATATATGAAATTTGACAGCAGTAAATCCCCCCTGATCTTGTCATACTGTATAGAAAAGCTAATGTCGAATTCGTTTTTACGGCAGGACTATCCCGTCCCGGACTACGCTTTGCAGCTGAAAAAAAGGCCCTTTCCGAGCAGTTGCAATGGTGTGCGTAATACCAGAGGTAACTGTCACTTTTGTTTTGGTCATTATCGTCATTGTCTTTTATCGCATTTGTGCTACTGTACGAAAAATTTGCCAATTTAATGAAAAATTACCAAATAACAAAATAAAATAAATAAAATTCAACCTGATGTTCGACACGCGAAGAACGATAATCAAAGCAAACCGATTTTGACACATTTTTTTTTATTTTGAAACATACGTGTGAATGTGTTGGTGTCTTCAAAACTGCACTCTGTTTCTTGCGCGGACTGTCCGGGACAGAAAAAGGGTAGTCCGGGATAGTCCGGAAAATGTAAAAAAATCAGTGATAGGACAAAGTGTAGTCCGCGGGGTAGCTACACCGCAAAAACGAAAACGACATAAGTGACGTTTAGTTCACGTTGATGATCGATTCGTTAAAAATAACTTTGTGCTAAATTTATTGTGTCAGGCAATTTTTTGAATCCATACCGTCGAGTGAAGGAGAGTGTGTTTGTGCAACTTAAATAAAAAATATTTGGTTTTAGGGTTAAGTTGGTTGTGTTGTGATGATTGCATGAAATGGGCGCAAAATCGTATGCGAGATAGTGAACTGTCTCTGTGTCGGTGAATACTCGGTGTGCAAGAAAATAACAAATCTATCATGGATGCGGAAATGTGAGTGTTATGCTAAAGAAAAAGCGGGCCATATTCGATCTAAAGTTCTGTGTTGTGTTGTGAACGATCACACTAACACCGAGGCAATTCTTTTGACAAAAATTGTAGACTTTGAAAATTGTTTTGAATTTATATAAAATTAAATTGAATCACTTTAAGGAACGATATATATGTGTAAAAATTTCCAGATGTTTTGTTTAATAATGCACTAGCGGAGGACTGACCACATTCTGAACAAGATAAGTAACATTTGTTTTATTTTTTCAAAGTTTTTTGTTTACTTAAAATTCACATCAAACAGAGTGTAAGCCACCGAGATGGGTATGCTTGCAGCCCCGTCTTCTGGTGGATGGACGAACAAAGCGGGTGAGCTACCCATCAGAGGATAGTAACCTTCATATTTAGATTTGTGGGAGATTGATCATGACGATTGTAAGCGCGTTTGAGGGTTGATTTCAAGAGTGGGAAATTTGTTGCATTTTTTTTCTTCGAAGTTTTGCGTTTTTTTTTAAATTTTCTAGTCTTTGAGTGAATGTTATATACAAGTATTTTCTTATTATTATGATCAGGTTTCGAGTCGGCATTATATGAAATTCTTACGACTTTGTTTTATTTATGGCAGTTTGGCGCTGTCTCAATAAATTGAAAAGTATTTTGATTTATATGCATATCTATATGTAGAAACTAATTGTAGGATTAGTCAGCCTATACATTACCTATTATATACAGGTTCACTAAGTAGGATGCATATTGCTAGGAACAGGGTGGGGAAATGTACTCGTACGCTACAGTATTCACACGACAATAGCAAGATTTTTGTAATTACCACTGTGGAATGAAACACTACGTGACAGTAGCCGCTACCGAAGTTGCATACGATCTGCTTTATCTCTTGCTTTATGTCACGAATTCAATATGAACAACAATTCTCTCGCTCACTTCTCTTTATACTGTTGTCATTGTACAGACAATCTCTGGCTCGTGTGTTATTGACTGTAGCTGCCTGTGCTATTTATTGCATTTATTACGAATTGAAGTGGAATCAATTTACTTAGCATCGATTATTATTTGGGTCCGAGGACGTTAGTTGAATTTGTAAGATTCATGATTTTATTGTCCTGCTTTTCCTTAAATATGCTAAATTTGGATGAGACTTTCGCTACAGCGAACTTTTTTCGAATGAAAAAGTTTAGAAGTTGGGATTCAAATATTCTGGTGTTCACGATTGATGATGTTTTTCGGCAGTACATGTATAGAAATTATTTATTTTCCATCTTATTGCTGTACTAAACTGTCGCATGATTGCTAATTATTGTCATTCGCACAATGCTACAGTCGAGATATCGAAGCGGCCGGAGATCGGCACAGAAGAGAATCGTTAACCATCCGTGTTGGCTTCTAGTCGAACGCTTCTCTCAAATAGAGAAGCGTACAGTTGAACGCTGCTGTCGCAGTCTGCAAGAGAGGCAACAATTCTTTTCGATACGGTGTCATGCAAAAATGTCAACTGTTCGACACACTGGCTAGGAATGTGTATGTACACTGTTCGTTCGCTAACTGGGCTGAGGGCCTAGCCCAGTTAACGAATGTCGCTCGCTAATTGGGCTGACATTTCAAATGTCGTCAAATATCGAGGGGGATTCAGATGTAATGTTTTAATGTTTTATGTTTAATGTTTTAAACAAATACACTAAAAATCCTGATTGATGAACAGAAAATGAGAAAAAAATAAATTGTTGGCCTTGCATGCAGGAATGCCACATGTACAGATGAATCTGTATTTTACAGATTTTTGGCCGAAGTAACGGTACAGAATCTGTATATACAGATATACAGATTTTCGTCGAAAAGTACAGATTTACAGATTTCTCGAATTTGACATTAATTTTTATAAACACTCCAAATTTTATTTCATCAAATAATAAGCAAATTAAACATATTTACAACTCCTCACACGTTTTAAGCTAAAAATTTTGTTTATGTACCATAAAAACTTTAAAAATACAAAGTTTAAACAATACAGATTTTTTTTACAGATGTTTTTGTTCCAGATACAGATGCTCAGATTTTTTCGAAGGAAAACACAGATTTAAATGTGGCAACCCTGCTTGCGTGTGCTTTATTCGCACTAACCGTTGCCTGGAAACATATTCTTTTCATAAAGTATTTATTCGATCTGGAATATATATGATGACAATCAATATCCATTGAACTGAAAAAATCATTCTCAATTTACTATTCATGTGCCCCTATCTCGTTTTGACAGCACTATGACAAACGCTGATTTTTGACGTTCATCTGCTTTTTAACTGGGCTATAGCCCAGTTAGCGAACGCCCAGTTAAAAAGCAGCCCAGTTAAACAGCACCCAGTTAGCGAACAGTTACTGTATATATCTTTCTTAGGTTGCCCGATATCCTTGAGATGTGGTAGTGGCTGATAAAATAATAAAATCTTTCTTAATTTGATGAGAGAAAATTCTTCTCAATTTAATGAGAGAGAATTCTACGGTCGTACGGTTTGGAAAGTAATCCGATTTTTAGATGTTTTGTTGAGGCCGGACTTGGCGCGCGATATTTCCAAAAGATACAGATTGCAAGATCAAAGCTTACGTAAAAATATATAGACTACGCAAAACTATAGGTCGATTCTAAGAAATTTTACGCGTTGAAATGCATCAAGCTGATTATAAAGGCTATGATAATAAGATTTTATGATATAGTGAATAAAATTAACAAATCGCGAATTGTTTAATTTGTTAGACTAGCTAGTAAAAAGTTTATCGTGCGCGGTTCTAGGTGAAGTCAATCGTGTGACTTTAGTTATTTGTACAGACATTGGAAGCTTTGCGTCTAATTGTGCTATTTACAATAGTTGATACGTACATGATACATACAGAACGGACAGAATCGAATAGTAATTGAACTTTTCTTTCAAATATCGTCGTTATGTCGCTGTCGTCGTCGTCGGTGTGAACATAGAGAAGCAATATGATACGAAAGAATCAATGACCCCTAGACCAGCGTACCGTTTACCATAACGAACCATGCTGCAAACCCTATCCTCTAATCCAATCTCCCAGTGATTTCTCGTGGAAGTGCAGGGGTGTTCTCGGCTTCCATCAAGCGAGTATCATGCCAAAATAATCCCATACAAAATTGGGTCATCAGTTCTCACACATTGAGGATGCATGTTCATCCCAAACATCATCTATTGGTTCCCTGTGTGAAAACAGCTGCCTTGGCAATAACAGAGTAGCAACCGCAGGCGGTCAATCATGCTCATGCTCATGCTAAGAAATTTTTGTGCTGGGAAACTTATTTCACTTGTCTTATTTCCATTTTCACTCCACTGTCAATTTCACTTTTTTTTACTTGCTTATTTTCCGTCGGTCTAGTTCCGCCACTGTTGTGGCCAATCACCGACGCCCAGGGAGGCGACTCCACACCCAGGACCCTAACTCACGACCCGTTTATTAACGGACCGCGCCAACGGCTTTACTTCCTCATGCGATGGAAGGCGTGATCCCAGAGATTTTTCGCCTCAGAAAATCTCCCGGTGTCGGCTAGGATTGAATCTAGACCGGTTGGGTTGGTTGTGAGTGGATCACGCCACCTCACAACTATCGACACCTATGTCGGCGGTGGGATTCGAACCCAGGCGTCGAGCGTAGTTGGCGGAGACGTTATCAATTTCACTTCACGGAGCTGATTTTTGTAACCTCACTTTATGTGGAATCGGTAATAGGTCTCGAAAAATAAAGTTATCGTGAGAGTGAAATGTATTTTTTCGACTAGTCAAGCTGCTCTGAAAGCACTGAAATCCGCCTCATGTTCTTCAAAATTGGTTTGAAATTGTATTCAACTATTACAACAGCTGGCTACAAATAGTAACCTGTTCTGGGTACCTGGGCATTGTGGTATTGAAGCGAATGAAAAAACTGATCTGTTGGCAAGAAAAAGATCAACACAACCATTCAAAGGACCAGAACTATTTTGTGGGATCTCAGAATGTGCCCTCAAAGTGGAACTTAGGAAGTGGAAAAAATCTACAATAGATAACGTCTGAAAAAACAATTAAATAGCCCGACAATCGAGGGGATTTATATCAGCAAACGAAACAGTTACTCAAAAACTACTCAATATTTCAAAAAAATCATCTTTGCACCTTCAGTGGCCTTGTGATGGGTCACTGCACAAGCAAATATTACTTGTAAATTGCAAGATGATGCCTGTCGCTTCTGTAACCTTAACAGAGTAACCTCGGAACATTTACTATGTGATTGCGGAGCACTCTTTCAAAAGAGGAAGCATTACAACCATTAGATGTTCGGATAACTTTATTCGTTCACTAATACCTTATTGGAACGATGCCTATAATCAGCAAGTGGAAACCACTCAATTTCATAGTGGTGGGACACCCTGGCTTACAACAAATGGGGCTCACCACAATAGATTAAATAACTGGTGGAAAATGTATTCAAGAAGAAAAAAAAAGAAAGTGAAATAGAATTCACCGTGAAGTGGCTCCCGTAATAAGTATCAATGTTGACATACACGAAATCATTTATAGAACGCATATCAATATGCAAACACACTTCCGGATGTAAGGCAAGACTCGAAAACCTCGAGCCAAACCGAAGCACCCGTTGGCTTAATAGACCGGAATGGACCCTCAGCACTACACCCGCCATGGCATTGAGGTTCAAAGTTGACGACAAAGTGTTTTCCATGTACTGACGGACTGATGAGCTTAAAAAGGATTATTTTCCTAGAACATGTTTGATTTTATATTCCGACTCCGTGTCCTTCGTGCAGATAAAAACAGCAGTTCGCCGTTCATGTCAACGTCGGCGGTAGTGTGAGGAATCCTTCTTAATTTCCTACCCATTCGACAAAAACGATGTTGCTGACTAGCGCGGTTCTTTTATTACTTGACGCTTTGGCATTTCTCGGGCGCATAGATAGCAAATAATAAATGATTTGGTGTACGAGGATTTTTACGCATGTCAGAGACGGTTATCTTTATAACTTACATGTTAAGACTTTTTTCTTCTGATTGAAACCGTTTCCTTGCCTGAGAAGAAGCAATATATGCCGGCGCAATATATCTTCATCAAACAGAGCAATGTAGCACAGATAGAATTTTGATGTGCTGCGATGCTTCGATGCTGAATTACATCCTAATCTGGATTGTACTTGGCGGTTCATCGTATATACGCAAAACATAAGGTTGTTCTTGTTTCATATTTCCTATGAATAATCAGTCAATGTTATATCTAAATGCTGAACTCACTTATCAAACGTAAAACTGATATCATCTAACGAACGATATTTTCACAGGCCAATGTTTGCAAGGATAACTTCTGTCGAGCAGCATCTGCAAACTATTATCCCGACAAGTCATTCACCTATTAGAAACAAAAAGTAGCTCCAAAGTTACATACCAACATCTACTACACTCTTCACTGGACAGGTTCAAATCGTTTTAACTCACTTTTGTCCATGCTGTGTGCGTCGACAAAAAGTATGGACACAGGCTGGCATAAATGGCGGTGGCAAAGAAATCTACCGCCTGATGTTTCGGTTGTGAGCCAAGCAATATCCCTCGCCATAAAACCAACAACAGTCCGAAACTGTGCGCCGCTGTGATGTTAGGAACAAAACCATTTTCACAAAGTTTTGCCATTCTTTGCTTCGTACCTAATTGGTAACAATCGGACAAATAGTTTTTTCGACACTTTAGAAACTATCGGGTCAATCGTTATGCTGCCTCCAACAGGGGTACAAAAACTTTCAAAACAAACCTGAAAGAATTTGTTTTACTAATTTCGAGGATCGATCTTCAATCATAATATAAAATCTTCGGGCACATAAATTCAAACGGCAAAAAAAATATGAAAACAAATGACCTGACAAAGGAAAACAAATCTCGCATTGACTCATTGCTCCCCACGGAATCAGCACATTCCATTCCATTATCTGTTCCTCTTTAGCATTGGAAACCAAGACATCGTGGCAATTTATTGTCTTCGCAACGATTGGCGCTCGTTGTCGTTCCCAGTTGAAACGAAACATTCGGCAGTACACTGCACTGATTGGTAAGATCACGTTTGACCGGATGGTGCACACTTACTCCCGAATATGTGAATTCCCTGGGAATTCACCGCAAACGGAAAGTCAATACGCTCGGAATCAAATCAATGCCGATTGAAGCAAAAGATGACAATAGAAAAAATGCTGAAATAAATAATTTGATAGCTAATATATTTGTACCAGTTAAATTTCTTACTAATGTTTCAAAGTGTGTTAATAACTGATTGTACTTTAAACGTTTAAGCCTCTATCTGACAATTTATCATGAAAAAAACCGAATAACGATCGACAATCGCTTCTTACTGCAGCCACTACCCTGCTTTCGTCCTCATCGGCCAGGGCGCATTGTGTACGTATGAATAAAACATGTTAATGGTTTATAACAATTTTCATGCAATCAACTTCTCGCAATGCTGGTCACGATTTTCCCGGTTTGCAACGTTTGCTCGCTCGCGAAGTCGTTGGCGGTGGCGGAATCGGCGTCCCAGGAAGAAAGGAAGAAAATAACGATGAGATGACTACTGCAGCAGTAGCCCAGCAGAACTAGTAACAACTATCGCGCAAGTGGCGGTAGTTTTCCGAACGAACGCATCAGCAGGATGCCCAATTTGCCACCCAACCACAATCTGCGAGGGGAAGCGGACATCCGACTGTGTTTCTCCGTGGGCATGCCGCGCGCATTGGGAAGCAACTCCTGCGGTAAGCAACATTTTAACTGCCATTCATGTTTGTGCGCATGCAGCTGGCCGGAAAAGTTTTGCACCATCTCGCGCAATTCATATGAAGCCAGCTGTGATGGAAACTTTGTTGATGTACGAATGTGTCCACATGCATGTCGAAGGATGGAGAGAAACATGCTAAAATTGAGCACAATTTTCCCGGTGGACGGATCCATTTGGAATGTCAGCTTACCTGGTAAATTCCTAATGCTTTAGTGGGTCGTAAATTTGTAGCAACATTGAAATGCTCAAAGTTAAGTATGATTTGTCTTTCATCAGCTTTGAATTATAATCACTTCAAATGAAAACCATATCATTCTTCTTTACAGAAAAGTGCTACTTGTAGTACTTTACGAATTTTAGAGATATCGCTGAGATAATTCATCAAGAATTGCTAAAATGTCAACTTTTTTTAAAACTGTCCTCTGGTGACAAAGGGGTCAACAAATTCAAACAAAAATGGCATTATCATTTTTGCTCTATTTCCAACAACTATTTGCATTTATATCAAATTTGAAAGACCTTGTGCACCTAGTGGCCTAGTTTCAGCGAGAATTGCTCAAAGCAGGTCGGTCATCTTGGGAGTCAGCATTGGCACAGAGGAAGCTCCGTTCTCTACTTCTTCAATCATCAGAGCAGGATTCGGTTCAGACGTATCATCTTTGTATCTAGAAGATTACGGAAATCTTTTTTTTTTTGGTTTACGGAGCTCCATGTCGACAATTAAATTACTCATCTTGTTTGTGGTTCCCTGCAGATGTATTAACGGTATCGGGTTTCCTTAGCATGATCAATATACTGCGCACTGGTTTTTCTAGCAGCACGGTTGGATTCGGAGAAGAACGATACATTGAAAGGAATGTCTGGTAATTTCGTCCGGTCCAATCCAGGGTGTTCACTCAATTACCGAACATTACGCATTCGTCGACGACCTAAAGTCCATCTGGTCTAATAAAAAATTTCTTGACATCAGGGTCGGCAAACTGCTTCGCATTTACTGACCAACCGTGTTGATGAAATTGACCACTCGCTGCAGAACTGCATCGTCGTTCAGAACTGTGTTCGCTTCAGATTCTACGTAAACGAAGGCAATCCCGTAGTCTTAATCCGGTCGACAAACTGATGACATCAGCCGGGACATGAAGTTTGCATTGCTGAATTAGTCTGTATTTGACAACGCTAAATCAGACAGCAGAAGTGCCAGGGTACAGTGATTCCAGTGGTGTAGACTTACTTACTTATTTTACTTCTACGGCGACAGACCGATTACACTGTGCTACAAATGAAAAAAAAAAAAATGCAAGAACTTCTGAAGTCACCTAGTGTAGGTTGTAGGTCTTGTTGAGTGTAACATTCGCTCATACTAGAAATTTTCCAAACACCCCCAAAATCTGAAGTTATGGTCAAAATACGGTTTTTTGGACCTCAGTGCATACAATGTTTTTAACTCAGTCCTTTCTCAACCGATTTTCAATATTCAGGCAGTTTTGGAAAGAAAATGAATAGAGCTTTCAAAAGATTTACTGGTTTGTACTAATATCACTAAAACATGTTAAGTTATTTGAGTTCAAATAAAAATTTTTAGATTTTTTCACGCAATTTTTCAATATAATTTGAAATTTGCCACTTGTTTTTGTAAGAAAGATACTACAAATACATCTAACTTTTGAAATAATATTCAAGGAAAAAACAAACAAAACTGGTTTTGTGAAAATCGGTGAATATTTGGCTGAGCTATATATTTTTTAAGAAAACCAGAGTTTTTGGCTTCTATCCCACAATTATTTCGCAGTGCTACAAATGGTGAAAAAACACAAGAACTGCTGAAGTGACCTAGTGTAGGTTGTAGATATTGTTGAGTGTAACATTCGCTCATACTAGAAATTTTCCAAACACCCCCAAAATCTGAAGTTATGGTCAAAATACGGTTTTTTGGACCTCAGAGCATACATTTTCTTTAACTCAGTCATTTCTCAACCGATTTTCAATATTTAGGCTGTTTTGGAAAGAAGATAAACAGAGCGTTCAAAAAATCTACTGATTTGTACTAATATCACTAAAACATGTTGAGTAATTTGAGTTTAAATATAATTTTTAAACACATAATATAATTTTTGTAAAGAACGATACAGCTGTTTGCTCCCGACATTAAAAAGTTCGGCTGGAATGCCGTCCTTACCAGCTGCCTTGCAGTTCCTCAACTCTTTCACTGCTTTCTCAACCTCATTCATGAATGGTGGGTCCACAGCTTTGCAATCATCCTCAATCACCATTCTGCTCCTGTCGACTACGCTCTGTTTTCTTCACCATTCAACAGCACACTAAAGTGTTCTTTCCAACGCCTGGCCACCTCCCTTCTATCGGTAACCAGGTTCCCCTCCCTATCGTTGCACAGGCTCATGAAGCAACCTTCCGCATCCGCAAAAAATACGCTCCCAATGCTGTCGTTTCTTCCGGAAATGGGGTCTTTTTTCAGCAGTTCCAGCTTTCCGGTATCTTCCTACGCTCTGACGAGTTACAGTCGTGGCTAACATGTGAACTCTGGCGCGGTTCTTTTCATCCGTCACTCGCTGGCACTCAGCATCAAACCACTCATTGGACGTGGTTGTCGCAAATGTACCCAACACTTCTCCCGCTGTGGTGCTGATTGTACTGTGGATATGTCTCCATTGTTCATTCAGGCTACCTCCAACTTGATCCTCGATCTACTCATCAAACTTCCGCAGGTACTCTGTAACCACTTCTTCAATTGATAGCCGCTAGATGTTCAACTGTATCCTCTTTGTCGTCCTGGATTTGACCATGTTGGACAACCGGACGCGAATCTCGGATACCACGAGAAAATGATCCGAGTCAAAGTTTGGTCCTCTAAACGACCTCACATCTGTAACATCTGAAAAGTGCCGACCATCAATCAGAACATGGTCGATCGGAGAGCAGGCCTCTCCAACTACACAACTGATTTGATCAATATTATTATCAGAAGAGCGGGCTAGTTAAGGGTTAACTGATGAATTATGTTTGAACACGGGGTTTCGTAGTTTGGCTGCCCTATACGTTCCTATTTTATTTGATTATAATTGAACTTAAGCCACCGTTATGTATTAAATTGTTAACAAAACAACGAAAGTCTATTATTTTAAAGATTACATGACTTATTTGAACATAACTAGTGTCATACGAACGAGTCATCTCTCAAACTTACAAATAACAAACTTCATAACAATTTGATATGTGGCTCAAAAATTATGGAAAGAAGAGAAATTCAAAGACTATTTAAAACTATACCCGCTTTGATCGATATATGTGGTCTCAACATAATTTAAATGTGGTTTTGTACTATTTGAACGTTCGAAATTCATTGATTCCTTGCGATGTGCTTAAAGTCTGCAAATGCACGACGAATCGGCCATAGCATATGATCAAAGTCAAAAGACAAATCGTTTGAAATGATTGGTTTTATCGAAATGACAACATCCTCGACTTTTGGCTTCTGTACATCGCCCTTATTCTGAATATATTCATATTGGGTGGTATTCGGTCATTTTCAGCAAATTTTCTGGCATCAATCTGACACCGGAAATACTCATATTGGGAGGTGTTTAGTTATTTTGGTTGTTTTCCAGAAACAAACAGTGGTCGTCTTTAAATTCAAAATGGTGTCAAGGGTCAATGTTTGGTTTCAACGTATCATCTTGATTACGGAAATATCCCTGTTGAGTATTATTTGGTCATTTTCGACTGTTTCCTAGAGGTTGCCATATAGCGATTCAAAATGGTGCTTGAGGTCAATTGTTAGCTCATTGCATCATTCTGGTTCCAGAGATACTCATATTGGATGGTATTTGGTTATTTTAGGCTGTTTTTCACAAACCGGAAGTCGCCATCTTGGATTTCAAAATGGTATTTAAGATAATTTCTGGCCTCTGAGCGTCATTCTGGTTGAAGAAACACCCATATTGGGTGTAAATCGATCATTTTCCGCTGTTTCTCAGTAACCGGAAGTCGCCAACCTAGAATCCAAAATGGAGTCTATGGTCGATTTCAGCTGATGTGTATCATTCTAAATCCGGAGATACTCATGTTAGACGGAAATTGGCCATTTCAGGCTGTTTTCCAGAAACCACAAGTTGCCATCCTACAATTCATAATGGTGTCTGAAGTCGATTTGTGGCCCCAGTGCATCATTACGATTCCGAAAATAATATATTGGGTGGTATTTGGTCGTTTGCCGCTGTTTTTCCGAAACCGGAAGTCGCCATCTTACAATTCAAAATGGTATCTGTGGTCGAATTTAGCTCCTGTGTATCATTCTTTATCCGGATATTATTATATTGGTTGAAATCGTCCATTTTTGGCTGTTTTCCAGAAACCGGAAGTTGCCATCTTGCAATCCAAAATGTTGCCTGAGGTCTATTATGGAACATATTTGTTACCACTAAAAACATTCACCTGCCAAATATTGTTCCATTTAGTTGATTAGTTCGCGAGATGTCCAGAAATTTGTGCAAAAACATGTGCTTCCATAAGTGGGAGGGGCGTCGAACCATTATGGACATATTCAGGGCCGGATTTCCGATTGTGGGGGCCCGGGGCCCAGTTATAGTGGGGGCCTCGAAATAAAACAAAACTTTATTTTTATCGTACGAGTTAAAATCATTTATTTGCTATTGAAAAGTTATCAAGAAATTGTTAAAAAAATTTCTCACGTGCTGTTTTGCAGAAAACTTATTAATTAAATAATCAACATTCAACTCCTTCAGTATACTCGTACTCGAAACTTAATAATGCTAAGTTTGACTGCCTTTCATTCTCCACAGTCGTACGCAACCTATTTTTTATTAGTTTCATCTTCGATTTTTTTTTCTTGACACCTGAAAAAAAAACCTAATTTGAAAAAAATGCGATCCACAGGCAAAATTTCGCACACAATTTGAGAAAGACTGCGCAAATATAAGACGACTCTGACACACATCTGCAGGTCAATAAATCTGCACACGAACTCAGAAAATCTGCATTTTGCAAAGCACATCTGGTGTTCCTGATTCGGACAAGTTAGCAAGAGCAATGCATTAAAAAAACTTGTGGCTTTTTTTTTTTTTTTTTTTTTAAGGGGGGATTTGTTAGTAGCTTAAGTATTTATGATAAATATTAGTAAATAATGAGTATGTGTGTCCAATCACAAATGGTGACTTCTCAACACAGTTAGAAATTTGTAATTTTAATTGTTAGGATTTGTTTGCTTTCGCAATTAGGACTTATCATTCGTAGGGATTTAAACCTACTTGTCAGAAAAGGGGAAGTAAACTTACAACTAACCTAATTGCTAACTTATTGGCTATAAAGAGAGCTTATCGTAGCAATTGAGGATTGCAACGATTTTTGTCGAAAATTGTTAATAATTTTATTTGACATAGCTTCTAATGGTTCAACACCAGTAAGTCTATGTAATTCGAGTGTATCAAACCAAGGAGGACGCTTCAAAATCATTTTCAAAATTTTATTCTGAATCCTTTGGAGCGTTTTCTTCCTTGTTGAACAGCAACTTGATCAGATCGGTACAGCATAAAGCATTGCTGGTCTAAAAATTTGTTTGTAAATCAAAAGTTTGTTCTTTAAACAAAGTTTAGAATTCCTGTTAATGAGAGGATATAAACATCTCGTATATTTGATGCACTTGGCTTGTATACTCTCAATGTGCTCTTTGAAAATAAGTTTTTTATCATAAATTAGTCCCAAGTACTTAACCTTGTCGGACCAACTTAAAATAACCCCATTCATCTTGACAACGTGATTATTGTTTGGCTTGAGGAAAGAAGCCCTAGGCTTATGCGGAAAAATTATCATTTGAGTTTTAGAAGCAAACTTGTGGCTTATTTTCTTTCTCTGCTTTATCTCCCATGCGCGCTGGTTCGATTCAAATGGTGTGTTAATGTGTGTCATTCCAAGAGAATCCAAGGCAGGAATGCCACATATACAGATTTTTCTGTATTTTACAGATTTTTGAACTAAAAAAGCGATACAGAATCTGTATTACAGAATTACAGAATATTGTCAAAAATACAGATTTTACAGAATCTTTTGCTATTCGAAATGAAATCAATTTTTTGGAAGGTTAAATTCAATTCAACGACTTTTAAACTTTTGTGAAAAAACCTGATGCTGTTTATGTTGGTATCGTTGCAGAAGAAGAGGGATGAGGCTTGGACGAAGGCGGAAAATAACGTTTCGAAATATTTGACGGGATTTCTATTTAAAATTTGTGAAACAAATTGCAAAGCTGTTCGATTTTCTCGATCCTGTTGTAGAAACGGCAGCTTTGTTCAATTCTAAACATTCGTGAAATTGGAAATTTCAATGATTTGATTTCCGGAATTCGTAACAGTAACTGATCGACAAGACATTAATAACGAGTTTTACTCGCTAAGAACAAACTTTTTGACCGGAAGATTCGATGAACAGATGACTTAACTTGGTCTGAGTAGTTGGACGCCACAATGCCGAATGGTAAATTCATGTTTCTGTTACTGAGATCATTTGTGCGAATTTTTTTCAATAATTCCACATTCTTCGGCTTTTGTAGAACGCATTTTTTCAATATATAATTGCAGCAAGTCTAAAGGCAGAAATCTCATGGCCCCTAAGCTTATGAGCTCAATTTTAAAAGCTAAAAGCTACGTTGCTAACCAAGCAGGAGCTACTAAAATTAAATTAACAAAAACATGCATGAACATCACGTAAAGATAAATAAGCAATATCGTGTTCAGTTACTGCATTTGATTAACTCGCCTAATTATAAGTTTGGAACCAATAAAAAATTAGGCCAAAGCAAAAAATCGTGATTTGTTTCAATATATTCTTTAAGGAAGAAGATTTTCATGCAACATTTTTAGTTTGCTGGATACAGATTTAAATGTGGCAACCCTGATCCAAGGTGAACTCTTATGGATGTAGTTGTGATATTGGCGCTAGCGAAAAAATAACACTGAAAGAAAGTGTCAGATTGAATTGGTCTGATCAAATTTTCTTACTGTAAATCGAACTTTAGATTAAATCTCATTTTTTAAAGAGAAAAAATTTTTTTTCTCAATTTATGGGGGCCCCAAAAATGTGGGGGCCCGGGGCCCGGCCCCCCCCCATAAATCCGGCTCTTGACATATTTATTACCCTTTAAGACATCCACATGCCAAATTCGGTTTCATTTGCTTAATTTGTTCTTGAGTTGTGCAGAAATGTATGTTTCATTTGTATTGGACCCCTCCTTTCCAGAAGAGGGAGGGGTCTCAAACTATCATAAGAACCTTTATCGGGACCAAAAACACCTGCATACAAATTTTCACGTCGATCGGTTCGGTAGTTTTCGAGCCTATATGGATCAAACAGACAGACAGACCGGACTACATTTTTATATGTATAGTTTACAACATCAATATTTTAAAACCTAAAGAGTGAATATAAATTTATTGGATTGAAGCGTTCATGAATGAAAGCGAATGAGAAAAGGCTGGGTCTGACCGCTAGGTGGATTAATTTAGGTTTTTTAATATAACATTTAATGGTGATTTTCTACAATTTTCCAATATTCTACGTTGTTGTTTACTATCACAAAACACACAATTTCATCCAAGAATGTTTATTTTTATCTCTCATATTTCATCAGTTATTGACGATTTTTATTGAAACAATGTACTAATTTACTAACAGATATCTTTAAAATCTGCAAATATCTGCAGACTAAACCTTTTCTATATTTAAGTATGAGTAAAGCGTCATTTAGTCCAGATATAGGCATTTGTCTCTCGCTGTCTCCTGTGCAGATATTTGTAAATAAAAAGTGCATTATTTTAATAAAAATCTTTAATAACTAAATAAACATTCTTCAATGAACTTGTGTGTTTTATTGTAGTTAACAACAATGTAGAACATTGAAAAATTTTAGAAAATCACTATAAAAAGTTATATTAAAAAATGATTTTAAGAAGCATTCTAGCGTAAACTACACAATAGTTCAGTTGAATGACCAGATATAAGTATAGTGTCTTTGACAAAGTTGTTTCTTACGAAATGTGCTATAACTTTACTTAGCAAAGTGGATTTTTATATGCAAAAATGAGAAAAATATAACTCATTTCTCACTTTTAGATAGATTAATCACCAAATTCTAACTTCTACAAAATGGAGAACAATTAATAGAACAACTTTTTTGAAGACACTATTACTCTAAAATCATTATTTTTTGAGTTAAGAGTTATTAGTTTAAACTAGCGCATTATTCTAGTAAAAATCGTCAACAAATAAAAATATATGTGAGATAAAAATAAACTTTCTTCGAAGGTATTGTTTGTTTCATTGTAGTTAACATTTTCTACATCAATCTTACAGCAATCTTTACATCCATCCTTAGAAAACTCCACATATGTCCATTTAATTAAATAGATAGAAGTATAATGTCTTCAACAAAGGTGTTTCTATGAAAATTAACCACAACTTTGCTGAACAAAGTAGATTTTTATATTCCAAAATGAGAAAAGTTAAACTCGTTTCTCACTGCTGAGTGGATTAATCATGGAATTCTAACTTCTATAACATGGAGAATAATTAACGGAACAACTTTGCTGAAGACGTTACGTCTTTAAAATCAATGTTTTTGGGTCAAAGTAATTTCGATCACGTTTGGTATGGTTGGTTGGTATGTGGACATGCCTACAAATATTTTGTGTAACTACCCAAGTAACAATTCTATAGCTACTTGGTTTGCTAACGGTTTTATCACAGCAATGAATATTGCCAACGATTTCATGGCGGTTAAACCCGTTGCCAAAAATAGCAAGTCGTAATGAACACTGATAGCTGTCAACAAAACTCCAATAAAACTTCCAATAAAACCGGCATGAGTCAATGCGATTTTGCTTTATTATTGGTTTTATTATTACTATCTATTGCCCCATAAAACCACTCCAGCTTGCTGTCATATAACATAGAAACCAGTTTTATTGCGGTCATTCAAATGCCCAGTTTTAACCTGTCAAACTTGTAAACAAATATATGCAGGCAATGATATACATACAGGTGAGGCAAAAGCGGCTGAGTTGGTTTAGTGTGATGCAGAATTCTGTCGCAGTCTCCGTAAGATGTGTGTAGAATGCTTTAAAGCATCTTGCAGCGCATTTGTAAACATTGATGACGTAGAACTCCAAAAATCTAATAAAGTAACACAGCAAACTTAATACTTTTCGGTAGTTTTTTTTAAAATTTTATCGCCAGTTTGTCTTGTTTTGGTTGAAAATAATTTCCTATGTCGTTAAATTATGCGTCCTTAAAAATAAGGTAGGGGCAAGACACTATTGATATATTTCGAAATATATTCAATATTCAATTAAACTAAGTATGTATCGTTGCATTTTTCGTGCACCTCTTTATTTATATCAAAGTTTGTTGATTCCTCATTATCGTCGGTGTGATGTCAGATTTTTCATAAAAATAAAGTTTTCTGGGCCCAAGGGATTTACCATACTTTTCTCTAATAATACAGGCATCCAACCTTTGCCGCACCTTACAACATATATATCATTGAACTAGGCTTATTGCAGCTACGATTAATGCCAACTAATTACCAACCGCGCCATATTGATATTTTTGAAACTTTTTATAATCTTGAAACGAAAATCGAGTCGTCGTCTGACTAACAAATAAATTGAATATCCAAAGATCTATCTCTGTATTGAAGAACACGGCTAGATTTTTTTTCTGAAAAACTGAGTTGAAACAATCCAATTCATTTTTGCTAACAATGAGATCATTTTTGTAAGCCCGTACTATTTTGATGGCGCATAAATTTTGAGCGCCTATGATTTCAAAATGCACGACAAAATTTCATGCGCATATGCTTGAGAGCTACAAAACCTACAAAAAACCTTTCCTTATTCCTTATCTTTCTACAATATCACCATCAAATAAAATCGATTGCAGGATGATAACCAACACAGGTGAAACATTTCTCCCGCGACGAGAGATTTCCTTATTAAAAAAAGTGGCGTGATGTTCTGGTGTGTGTGCAGGAACGGCACAACAAATCAACTTATTACGGTTGCTGTCAAGCAATGAAAAGTTGATTTGGACTTATTGTGGCAAGTAGCAGAGCGCAATAATGCAACCAAACTTATTGCGCTCTTAAAGAGGTAATGCCAGCTGCTTATAGTATGCGGTACTCTTTCCATGTGGTTTTTAAGTAGTTTTATTGCCATTCTTATAATTGATTCAATAAGCTTGGCAAGGGTGGGCCACCTGGCTGTAAAGCAAACTTATAGCGGTTATCAGGAGGTTCTGATAGTATTTTTAGTTTTAACAGCAATTTTGCGAAATTGGTCATGAAAACCGCTAAAAGAATGCAATACGACTTAAATTGTTACTTGGGATACAACGTGTCGATATATGCTTAGGTGTAACTCTATTAAGCTATTGTTCAGAAGTCATCAATACTTCCTGTAATGGTTGGGTTATCGAAGGTTTACCCCCGACCCCAAAATTTTACATCCCGAAATTTCATGTGTCGGGAGTTTTGCGAACGATCACATGAAGGCCTTGCAAAAAAACTCAGAGCAAATGACAGAAGATTTTCACAAAGACTTCGACATTATCTGGCAAATTAATGGCATGTAGGAAAACTATTTGAACTTCAAATCTAAAATGCTTATGTGAAGCAGTTTCAGCAAACTACAATAGTAACATTTTAAAGTTCATATTTTTGCTGTCTTACAAATTATGCCTTCAAATGTAATGAAAGAAAAAACTGACTACGTTGTGCAAAAAATGTTTTTAACTCCAAGCTCCAAGAAGACATATCTGAAAAGGGCTTTTCACCACATGATAAATAACCATTTTGAAACATAATAATACAAATACACACCTACTTTGATGATAAAAAATCTTCATATGGTTTCATTACCATGACAGATTCTTCGCACAACAAACAACGGTTACGCGTATCGGACAACTTGGTTTTCGATATTGAGCCGAAAAGATTGAGAATAAACATAGCTAAATGAAGTGTTGGTTTCATTTTAAGCTAGTGAAGATAACTCTATCAGGGACTTTAATAAGTTTTCCCATTAGCGTAATGTAAATGCGACGAACCTGGCGAGCTATTGCTATGCCGCACTTTGAAACATACAATGCATAACGCTAAGGGCACCAAAATTCACAGGAATGGTGTAAAAACTATAATCTTTTTCGGGCAACATTTTTTTCGTATTCGTTGACCAGTTTAATGCTTCTATATTCATTGTGCTATTTTTTATCCCAATCTTTTTCTTTTTTCAAGTGAACTTTGCAGATCTATTTCATAGATTAATAAACTGGTTTAGTTAGAAAATACGAATGTTATGAATACATGTGCAATGATAAAAATAGAAACAAATACAAAGCATTATTGCATTAAATTATTATGGGTTCTTCTTTTTACCGATCATTCTGACTGAAAACGCTCCTCATATTTGCTTTCTCCTCTTGATAGGAAACTGGAAATGTTCTTTAGACCAAAAGTTTAACTCTCAGTCTGTAATTTCGGACGACACTTAAAAGCGATCAAATCTTGAACTATAATAATATTGTCATGCTTCGTAAAATGCAATTACACATCAATAAATACACCAAATTGCTAAAAGCGAAAGACCACGCAGCATCTGAGTCGTTCAAATTTCAGCAAAGCTCCAAACCGGCCAGCTGACGTCCTATTTTAAACCAGCTGACGGGCGGAGAACCGCCACCTAAATTACATGAAAATTAACGATGATGTACTACGCAAACCGGAGCCTTTATGGGCGACAAAATAAACAAATTCATTACCAACATCCCACCGCTATATATGATTGCAATCTGAGCCTGACGATGTGATACGACGATTCGTATGACTGACGAGAAGCACAAGGCTCTGATTCCTGGCTGGTCTGGTTGGATTGTGTAACATCATCATTATCGTGCCCACCGCCCCATCCGACGTCACATCGCTCGGTTCTGTTCTTAATTTTCATCCTGCAGCTCCCTATTTGGCCATTCGTCACGTTACTTGACTACTGGAGCCGCACCGATCAGCCTCGCGATGTCGAGTACAGGGCGTCTCCTTCACGCAGAGGACAGAGTTTAAATTTTGCATTTCATGGGAACATAATTTGCGTTCCCCTAGAACCACATCCAATTCATCCAATTCGTCCGCGCAGGCATTTCACTTCGAGGGCGGTTGGGTGTGTGTGTCAAGACACGCAGAGAGATTGAACTGAGCCTTCGGCGTTATAGTTGCTGTACACAATCGGGGCGTTTTTTATTCTTTCACAAAAAAATGATTTAAATGATTTATGGCTCGGTTGTAAATCAACTTCTATCAACTCGCTTTCAACTCGTTGGCTTTCTCCCCTGGCCTCCGGAGCGGATCATGCTTTAAACACGGGCAGAGAAGTGCCCGGGGAAAATGATTGTCGAAAGGAGGAAGATCGTTAGTCAAACATAAATCTTCACGTCGTCAAAGCGGTCGGCGCGATTGGAAATATGAAACGACGAAACACTGCAGTATACTGGTGGTGGAGTTGTTTTTTTTTTTTGGGCTGAGTTTTAGCACAGTTTGGAGAAAAAACCAGCCGCGTGAGAAACAGTGGAGTAAAATTTATTGCACGTATATGCACATTGGATTTCAATACTTAAAGCTATTCTATCTTATATAGGCATGTTTTCATTTATCGAAAACCATTATTGTTATGACACTTAATACTTTAAAAAGCTATTTTAAAGCAGAAAGTAGTTGCAAATGTGCAGGCTGCTGCTGACGCTTGGGAAAAGTTTCCTCCACATTCAAACACAGCACCAGTTCCACCAGCAAGCCGAGAAGATTAATCAGATTTTTTTTTTCGAAAATCGTTTGTTTTTTTTCCTGTTCAAAATCTCGCAAACCGACCAAATAAACGGAACACGCTGAAACAGTTCGGAACACATTTGCAGAGAAGACGAAGAAGTAGGATGGAGCAAAAAAAAAATCCGTTAGCTGATGAATTGTCTGTGATCCATCTTTTTGCTCTGCTCGGGTAAAGCCTAGGATTAGTTTCAGCAGACGGAATTTTTCGGTATGGGGGCAGCTTCATACCGTGTAAGGACTGCTCTTCCCTTCTATATATAGGAAGGAATGGCGAGTGAAAGCGAGGTGTCATACGGATTCAACGGGCTCATTAATCAGACCGTTGTCAGCGAAATATGGTGGACCAGCAGCATGCCTGATTTCACCATTATCTGCCTTCACGGGGACTAACTGCTCCGCTATTCTTTGCCATCTTCCGAGCGGAGAGATTATGGAATTGCTCGTTAAGCAAAATCTTTGCGCAATTCAGTGCGTAATGATATGTAATCAAGTGCAGAAGTTCCTTAGGAAGCGGCCGGGGATAACCGCTCGTGATAGTGGAACACTCGAGCTACTTTATTATAGTATATTGTTGAGATAACAATATACGATTGTAAGATCTGCAAAGTTTGAACAATTGGAGTCAGCACATAAAAATCGATCAATGAAAATCACTAATCTCAATGAAGTCAAAAGGGTCGTTAGTCACACATCACTGAACCATGCAACAAAAAGTATCAAATTGTGGAGTGGTGGAATTGTTATTTAATTTGAGCTGCTGAGGACTTGGGACTTTTGACTTAGAACTTGATAGTTACGGTTAAGGTGCTGCCACCCAAAGCACGAAAACTATGACATAGTTCTAATGTTCGACATCGGACCGGGTAGGGTCCGGTTAAAGTCCGGTCCGAAGTCCGATCGTCAAAGTCCGACCTTCAAAGTCCGATTATTTTCCGGACTTCGGAACGGACCGGGTAATGCTTTCCGGACCCCGGAAATTTTCTGTGAAAAAAAATTATTCAATTTACAGGGTGACAAAAAAGTCCGGTCACACAGGAAAATCTCAATATTTCGAAGAATAAGAAGAAAATCTGAATCTGGCTTTCATAGCTTTATTCAGTAACTCATAAAGATACTTCACAGACGATATCTCGGAATTACACCACCTTTCTCTGATCGAACCAGCTTCAGACGTCTCGGAAAGTCGTCGCGAACAGCTTCTCGTCCGAAAAAATAATCTCGTCATCTGCGCGCCAACCGAGCAACTCCCGCGACCGTTGGTACCTCTTGTCTTTTGTAGTTTTGGTAACCCCATGAACCACCTGTTTTTTGTACGGTGTAAGATTTAAATCCTTGCGCAGAAGCAGGCGTATTGGTTCTCGGTTCATTTTAAGGTTCCTGGCCAGCTTCCGTGCAGATTGGGCGGGATTCCGGCGAATCCGGTCTTGTATAATCTTTTTCAGCCTTGGAGTTCTCACAGACCTTGGTCGTCCAGATCGGTGAATCCGGTCTCTAGGTACCGATTTATGGTCCGATACTCAAATTTCCGGTTGATTCCGAGCGGTTTTAGGTGTTTGAATATGTGTCCGGGTTTGTACCCTTTCACATATTCAGCGATAACAGCTGCTCTTAACTCTGCCATGGCTCACAACTCAATGTAAACAAACTGCACAGAAACGAAACTCTGCCACTTTGGGCAGCAAAGTTAACCCTTTCATTTGAAATATAGATGGCACCAGAGAGATGCAACGTGTATGCTACAGGCGACCCCAAAAAAGTGTGACCGGACTTTTTTGTCACCGTGTAGGTCATAGAACGCAGCAAGTTGTTCATTCTTTTTGATTTTCTTCGCTGCTTTTATTAAAAGTCAACCCATATCACAGTGGTTTGGAACGCCAAAAACGTGATCGTCAGCCTTTTGAGTATAAAAATGCCATTTAAATGCTGGAGTGTATAGGCCATAAAAATAACAATAATCAACCGATAAAGTTAAAAAAAATTAAAATCTATTTTCGCCTTTTCCCGCCTTTTACTTCAAGAACAACGTCAAAAGATTACTATGATTGCAGTGCAGGCTATGAGTGGTAGGCAAGCTGTTGTAGCGTCGTTGTCGAGGCATCGTTGTTGAGTAAACAAGCACCTGTTGATGATTCACATATAATGTGAAATTCGTTTTCGCTGCCTACTACATTTTACAGCAGTAGAGAAAAGTGTAGCTTTTATGTAGCTCGAAAGTTTTAAGTTTTGCTTTAGTTTAAGGGCATATGCTTGATTGTGTAAATCAAATTCTTGGTTTATTAAAGCAAAGTTGCAAATAATCGTCTTATGCATCGGTTGTCTATCAGAATTCAAAATCTGATAGATTTCCTGTCAGAGCAGGTGTACCTCAAGGTTCAGTCTTGGGTCCAGTCCTGTACAACATATTCACTTCAGATCTTCCTGATTTGCCTCCAGGATGCACAAAGTCATTGTTCTGCGATGACACAAGCATTTCCGTAAAAGGAAAAAGTCTTCGTGTCGTATGCAGCTGATTGCATAAAAGTTTTAGTATTTTTTCTTCCTACTTGCAAAAGTGGAAAATCTCTCCCAATGCTTCTAAAACTCAAATGATAATTTTTCCGCATAAGCCTAGGGCTTCTTTCCTCAAGCCAAACAATAATCACGTTGTCAAGATGAATGGGGTTATTTAAAGTTGGTCTGACAAGGTTAAGTACTTGGGACTAATTTATGATAAAAAACTTATTTTCAAAGGGCACATTGAGAGTATACAAGCCAAGTGCATCAAATATACGAGATGTTTATATCCTCTCATTAACAGGAATTCTAAACTTTGTTTAAAGAACAAACTTTTGATTTACAAACAAATTTTTAGACCAGCAAGGCTTTATGCTGTACCGGTCAAGTTGCTGTTCAACAAGGAAGAACACGCTCCAAAGGATTCAGAATAAAATTCTGAAAATGATTTTGAAGCGTCCTCCTTGGTTTGGTACACTCGAATTACATAGACTTACTGGTGTTGAAACATTAGAAGCTATGTCAAATAAAATTATTAATAATTTTCGATAAAAATCGTTGCGATCCTCAATTGCTATGATATTCTGCCTTTATAGCCAAAACGTTAGCAATTAAGTTAGTTGTAAGTTTACTTCCCCTTTTCTGACAATTAGGTTGAAATCCCTACGAATGATAAGTCCTAATTGTGAAAGCAAACAAATCCTAACAATTAAAATTACAAATTTCTAACAGTGTTGAGAAGTCACTATTTGTGATTAGACACACATACTCATTATTTACTAATATTTATCATAAATACTTAAGCTACTAACAAATCCCCCCCTTAAAAAAAATCGTCTTATGCATCAGTTTAACGAAAAGATAAAACAAGAAAAACACTAGATATGCGATGATTTGATTTTCCACTGCTCAGATCTAATCAATCTGTTCAATTTTCTCTAAAATGCACACTGACTCAGATCATATTTGCTCATGCTGCAATGATTATGTTAGCCGGTGAAATGAACGTGTAGTTTTTTCTTCTCACAAAACATTGATTTTTGTTTATGTTTCAATTAGTAGGCACTACAGTGACATGCGTTCGTTTGGACGCACCATGTTTTTCATAGATTTTTCTTTCAAAACTATTTGGATTTTGAATGTCATCACTTAATTTTATTTGTTATCATGAACTAAAACGAACAGCATCACTTCTTTAAAAAAGTGCACTTGATAGAATAAAAAAAGCGAAAAATTAAAAATAAGCTGATGCATTCGTTTAGAAGCACCTTAAGTCATCATAGCAAAAGCTCAAATTTTCTGAGTCAATCAATTGGCTAGTAGTTTGTAGCTCCTCCCTTATTCCTAATAACTTCAAATATTATTCTGGGCATTGAATTGACAAGGTTATGGAGATTATTTACAGAGATTTTCTGCCAGCATGTACGTGAGCATGATTTAAGGTCGTTTACTGTGTTGAACTGGCATCTATTGGCGTAAACTCTCGCAGCCAATATACCCCAGAGGTTCTCGATCGGGTTGCAATCCGAATTACATGTTGACCAATCAAGTACGGTCATGTCTTTTTCAGCAAACCAGGCCTTGGTTTGTCGGGAAACATGAATAGAAGCGTTGTCTAGCTGAAATTCAACAGATTTTTCCATATGATCTCCTAGTCAGGCCTTGATTTGAGGGGGGTAAAGTGGGCAAATGGCCCGGGCCTCTCGATTTAAGGGGCCCCCTTAGTCCTGGGGTGACCTTTTTTTTTGCTCGTCATCTCCCAGAGCGTTACCTCTAAATGTTTTAATAAAAGAGGGCCTCACAAACAAATTTGCCCCGGGCCCCCCACCATCTAAATCCGGCCCTGCTCCTAGTATGGAACCAAAACGTCTTCCAGAAGCTCGCAGTAGTTGCTGGAATGCATTTTGGTGGTGATCCAGCAGATAGGAAGCTCTTCGTCATAATAAAATCATCCCCATGCCATAACCGTTCCTCCCCCAAAATTTCGCTTGGATCGAGTGACATTAAATTCCACCAAATCGTGCCAGTATTGACTGTAGGAGTCAGGGCCATCTTTTTTCTGATGAGAAATGGCCTGTTACAGTCAATACTGGCACAATTTGGTGGATTTTAATGTCACTCGATCCTCGATATTACCTACCAACTTACCATTTGATTTTGAACGTCTGTATTTCAAACGTCTGTAACGCGCCTCGCAGGTCAACATGCGTGTTGCATTACAAAACGACCAATCAAATGTAATGTTTTCGAAGCAGTTGTTAGATACAGGGAATGTAGAAATCTATGTTGACATTTAATCCGGCTATTTAATAATCCCCACGGATGTTTGTCAGCTGACAGATTCTAAGGCTGACCTCATCGAAAAAATGTTCCCGAAAATCGCGCAAAATTATGAAAACCATTTCTGGTTAAGCGAACGTGCGATTTTGGCCGCCAAAAATAAAGATGTAGATGAGTTGAACATCATAATTTCAAGTAAAATTAACGGCCAACTACATTCCTAAAAATCGGTGGATTCTGTCTCTATCCAAGACGACGTTATGAATTATCCTACCGAACTTTTGAATTCACTAGAATTGCCCGGCCGATCTCCACACAATTTGCGGTTGAAGATTGGATCGGTAATTATAATCAATCAACCTCGACTGTGCAATGGCACCAGGCTTGGGGTAAAAAAGCTAATGGCAAATGTCATTGAAGCGACAATTCTGACAGGAAACTAAAAAGGAGAAGTCGTATTAATCCCGCGTATCCCAGTTATTCCTACCGACTTGCCGTTCAAATTCAAACGTCTGCAATTTCCCGCGCGTCTCGCATTCGCGACCCAAGGACATTCACTGACAATTTGTGGCATAAACCTCGAGTATTCATGCTTCTCACATGGACAGCTCTATGTCGCATGTTTACGTGTCGGAAGAAACTTAGCATTATATATATTTGCTCCCGAAGGAAGAACGAAAAATATCGTTTACCATAAGGCTTTGCAATAATTCTTTACATATATAAACGAATAAAAGATTTTGGAAATGGGTTATTAATCATATTTACTTAGAATTAATTGGCTAGGACCGCTTTAAACACTCTCAGATGTTTCGAATATCTCTAATTTTAAACTTGAATTGTTTAGAATTCTAGAGCCTTTTATAAAATCGTTCCAGAAAGAATGGCCAGGAAGAAAGGTATTACTATATTAGCATTAGGCCAAGATTTTAAACATTTCAATAGATAACGTGAGAATTTCCTCAAGAATATTTGAAGGAATGACTGTTTATTTTCAGAAATGTATTGAAATTTTTTGATTGTGGTTAAAAGGTGCTCTATAATGTTCATTGAAATGAAAAAATATTACGAGCGCTGAATTGAAAAAAATACTATAAACAAATCAGAGCTAAAACATATCTTGAGTATCTTTTTTAGCAGCAGTTAGATATTTCAGATTTTGCAATACAACAGTCAATAAAAGTCATGGCGGGGCGGTACGAAGTTTACCGGGTCAGCTAGTTTTAGATAAAAAAATACACTTTTTCGAAATCAAATTTCTAGAAAAGCTGCAAAACTTCACTCGAGAGATGGGGATTAGTACTAGCTTCCCCAGGGGGTTTCACTAGTTTCTTGCAGTCTTTTGAAGACTTGGGAGTGGGTGAAAAAAATTGTTTTTTTGGTTTTTCGTACTTTTTTCATGTTTTTTTTTTTTTTCAAAGATGTACAGAATCAAAACGATTTTTGATTTTTATTTAAAAGTACAAAAAGCATTTATATTCACGGCACCGTGCATTATTTGGAAACATAAAAACAGAGAAAAATATTATTTTCCAAAAAAAAATCGTTATGTCACTAGTGTATGCGGATACCAAGGTGATTTTTCAACAAAATTAGTAACATTCTTTGACGTTTTTCCAATGGTTGAATTTTAAAAAGAAAATGTCAGCTCGAAGATAGATACCCTTATTTAATTCATTTTTGTCGAAGGTATCTCGGTATGGATTAGATACCTCTGTATGGACAAAATTAATATTATTTTATATCATTATGCTTTCAAATAATGTACGGTGCCGTAAATATAAATGCTTTACGTACTTTTTATTGAAAAATCGAAAATCGTTTCAATTCTGTACATCTTTGAAAAAAAAACATGAAAAAACGACGAAAAACCAAAAAGAAATAATTTTTGTCACCCACGCCCAAGTCTTCAAGAGACTGCAAGAAACTACTGAAACCACCTGGGGAACCTGGGGAACCTGGTACCAGTGATGACTAGGGCGGTTCGATTTGTAGGGGTCCAAAAAGCGCTTAGGCACATATGATTTTCGGATTCTAGGGATCAAAATAAGATACTTTGCTCAAGAAACCATACCTCTAAAATGAATTCTGATGTCCCTTGTACTAACGTGTAGGTACCCAAAAGGTCAAATTTCAAAAAATCCTGTTTTGACCCATTTAGAGTGCCCTAATCGAGTCCAAATGTATGACCGACCCCCACTAACTTTGGAGGGCTGACCCACCCATGCTAGTGTTACCCCCTCGGGACCCCCCTAGGGGGTCTCCCATACAAAAAAATAAAAAATATCAAAAAATCACCATTTTTGGCACTTTATATGACAAAAATCAGTGAAATGGCTATTATTTTTCCGCACAAATGAAGTTTCTAGGGAAAAAATGTTTTTTTGTTTGTTTTTGGATTTTTGTTTTCTCCTGCTTCGCATGGGATTCGGTCCTGAGTCTTCAGCGCATACATACACAATTACACATATTTCTGAGCCATTCTCATTGGAGATGGCGTTTGCAGTTGGCGTCCTTTTGAACATAAAATCGTATATCACTCTGTTACATCATATGAAATATTTTTATTTCGACCAGTCAGGCGAGCACCGCTGGTATGCTACCACAACGGCTACCACGCACGGACGCTCCGTTTCCACTGTTCCCACGCACACTGTAGAACCAGAGTGAATAAATAGAGTGACGCAGAGTTTGAAACCAGAAAAACCAAACGAACACTGCAAAGTCGGGTGTTTTCGTCAATGAAATAGTCTGCTGGGAGGCAACAAAAATCCATCCACTGTTTCCTCACAATCGGATTCTTCGGGAACCGAAAAAAACTCACATTCCTTACTGTTTTTTGTTATTACACAAAACGCACTTCATTTTATCTATCTCTATCAAACTTTATCAAACGAACTTGTTTTAAATTTAAATACAATAACTATCTTTTAATTCTGACAATAACAACACGCCGTTGAAGTCAACTGGAACTTGAGCAAAAAGGGGCTGCCAGAAAAATATTTTGGTGGATACATAAAAAAACCGTGTTGCTGTTTTGACTGAATTTCTCTCTGCGTCACTCTATCTATTCACTCTGTGTAGAACTAGTGTAGGTTTCGTATAGGATAGAAACGTCAACATAAATCATTCTACATCGTCCGCCAAAGAGTCAACACCTAAAATAAAAACCTGAAAGTGAAAGTGAAAATTGTTAAAGTCAAAATATATTTTTTTTAGTTTACAATGAACCCGCAAGATGAAATAGCAACAACATCATCAGCTATCGAAAACCCAATGAGTCATATACCCAAGCATGATGTTGCTGTTTTTGGTGTGTCTTCTGATTTGAATGATATTAATTTACCAACCGATCTGGATATCTTGAGATATTATTTTTACTTAAGCGAACGTGCAAAATCAGAACAAAAAAAGTTTTCTTATAAACAATTCTCTAATCACGTAACAGATAGGTTGGTTGGAATTTGGGAGAAACTTGGTATGGAAATAATTTCAAAAAAATATGTTGCTGTTAAATTGAATAGATTGGTTGACAAATACCAAGCCGAAATTAAGAAGACGAATAGAGACCTTTTAGTGTTTACCGGTACTCTGAACGAAATTTTTTATATTGGAGCATGAAAATGCGATTTGACGGCAGCTCAATGTAACTGCGGTTTGGTTCCAGAACGCCTCAAAGAGTTTATGCACGATCAACATAAACAGAGAAGACTAACAATTGATGCATTTCTGATGGAAATTGAAGAGCAAGGGACATCGTCATCAATGCCAACAATGCCAACATACGAAGATCCCGATGATACAACATACGTAGACGTACCGATGACGGTTGATGAAGATGTTATGAATAGAAGCACAAGTTCACAATACACAGAAAGATACGATTGTTTTAACTTTGCCTTGATGTGTGACAGATTTGGTGTGTCTGATAGAGTAGCGTCAGCATTGGCAACCAGTCTTTTCAAAGATTTTGAAATGAAAGATCAGCATGGCGAACCTCTCACATGGATAAATCGAAAGTTCGTAGAGAAAGAGAGAAATGCAGACGAATAGTGCTCCGCAAAAGGTTTGATGATTCCAGTTTAATAGCGTTTTCATTCGACGGCAGAAAAGATGATACTTATACGAGAGAAAAAATTGATGGTAAGTATCATAGTAGGATGGTAAAAGAACCTCACCTTGTTATTTTGAGAGAACCGAATTCTCGATTGATTGGTTACGCAAGACTGGTAGAGGAAAGTGCTGAATATAAAACAACAAAATTGAATGAATTTTTCAACGATAAAAACATATCTCTGGATGCATTGATTGGCATATGCACTGACGGTGAGCCAACAAACACTGGCACACACGGTGGAATTATACGAAGATTCGAATTGCTGCATTGGTTTGTTTGCCTTCTACACTTCAACGAACTTCCGTTTCGACATTTGTTTGGGGTTTTGGATAAATCATCCACCACTGGACCAACATCAACAACCGGGAAACTAAGCAAGCAAATTGAAAATTCTGAAGCTCTTCCGGTGAGTCATTGCTATCACTCATTTATTATAATTTTCTAACATTTTGAATGGTGAAATAATAATAAATTTATTTAATTATTATATATTTTTAGGTGGTGAGCGACTTTCAGAGAATTGCGTTGGAAAATATGCCTCCTGTTGCAGAACAGCACGAATATTCCACCGATTCGCAGTACTTATACGACATGGCACATGCAATTTCTAATGGCGTGGTTTCTGTGGATCTGGCTAACATAAAACCAGGGAAGATTGTACATTCTCGCTGGCTCACCAAGGCCGCTAGATTATTACGATTATATGTGACAATGAAAAAACCACCTAAAAATTTAAGAATTCTGGTTGAATTTATAATTAAGGTTTATGTGCCAATGTATTTTAATATCAAGTATTACAGCTCTGTCGTGTACGGTAGTGTATTATTTTTCAAGTACATTACTTGGGCACAATTTCTGGAGCCAAATTTACGCACTGTTGTCAATTATGTAATTAAAAATAATCCATAGTTTGCACATTCGGAAAATATCTTGCTATCAATGTTGTTTGATGATAGGAAAGAGGTGCGCGACTCTGCTATCAAGAAAATTTTACGATATCGAGACAATGTTGAAGACCCATCGGAACTTAGAGAATATAAAAAACCAGATATAAACTTCCATTGCTTCGATTACACGAAAATGATCGATTTGACTGATAAAAATAACGTATTTGAACCACCATTCACGCGAATCATTCCGTATGAAACATTGATAGCATATTTAAATGAAGATGATTCACCATTTACTGATCCGCATATTCCATTACATATACAAGGAACGGAACAACACGTTCAACTGCTAGCTAGCGTTTCCAAACGAGTAATATCGGAAAATGTAGAGGCTGTTATGGAGGCGACATTAGAGAGCCGTGCGAAATTGCACAGTGTTGAAACCAAAAAAGACTTCAAACAATAATTTTTTAGTTTCTTTCCTATGTTCTGATCGAATAAATTTTTAAAGAGAAAACAAAAATCCAAAAACAAAAAAAAACATTTTTTTCCTAGAAACTTCATTTGTGCGGAAAAATAATAGCCATTTCACTGATTTTTGTCATATAAAGTGCCAAAAATGGTGATTTTTTGATATTTTTATATATTTTTGTATGGGAGACCCCTAGGGGGGTCCCGAGGGGGTAACACTAGCATGGGTGGGTCAGCCCTCCAAAGTTAGTGGGGGTCGGTCATACATTTGGACTCGATTAGGGCACTCTAAATGGGTCAAAACAGGATTTTTTGAAATTTGACCTTTTGGGTACCTACACGTTAGTACAAGGGACATCAGAATTCATTTTAGAGGTATGGTTTCTTGAGAAAAGTATCTTATTTTGATCCCTAAAATCCGAAAATCATATGTGCATAAGCGATTTTTAAATCGACCCACCCTAGTGATGACACATATGCAGATTTATCTGTATTCATACAAATTATTTACGTATTTTGCATACAGATATCTGCATATACAGATTACAGACTTTCTGGAAATAATACAGATTCATGCAATTTTTTTTGGTTTTTATGAGGTCGCCTATAAAACATTTTGATACTGTTGAAAAACAATATTGAGCATTAATGCTGTGGAGGTTATTATATTTATTTGTTACGTGTACACGTGTGTATGAATGACTAACCGGAATTATGTTAAACAAGTCATTTCGCGTTTTTTTTTTTTCATGAAGGATATACTCAGTACAAATGAAAATTTTTATACAGATATTTTGAAATTTTCCCCAGGTGGCAAGTTTTTCTGTGCTTCAAAATGCAGATGAAAATGTGGCATCACTGCCTGGTACCAATCCCCATCTTTCGAGTGAAGACTGTTGTTTTTGCAGATTTTCGAGAAGTTTCATTTTGAAAAAGTGCATTTTTTTGTTTAAAATATCCTAAACCCTATGAAACAGTTGGAAATTTGCTTAATGTATGTTAGACAGGTTGATGTTTTTTTTAAATATGAAAAAATGTCTAAAACATAGCAAGCCTCTTAAATCACACCAGAAAAAGTTATTTAGTATTTTTCGATTTTCAGAAACTTTAAGAATGTCTGTGTATAAAACTCTCTTTATGTGGTCGATTTTCAAGAGATAGAACCAAAGTGTCTTCGGCAAAGTTTTTCTACATAAAATTTTCTACATCTTTGCTGAAGACTTCGTTTTGATTTATCAAGTAAACAAAAAAATAAAATTTCGATCTCACTTTTAGGGGAATTAATCAAAAATTTATCTGCATCAAAAGATGTCCGAGAATTTTAGATTCGTTGATCCACGGCTCCTGTATGAGTGCAGCCGCTTGATGCTCTTTAGCGAATCTCCTGCAAAGAACACCCGAGACGCCTTTTGCGTGATGGAGATTCGCTTGCACGCAGCGAAGGCTGCTCACTTTACAGTAAAGTTGCCGTCTTTGTCCGGATCGGAAGATGATCCGGATGTTGGCTGAGCAACGGTTTGGTTGGTTGATGGAAGTTGTTCTTCCTCACTGTTCGGTTGCAGCAATCGATTGGCAACAGAAGGTCGTCGCGCACTCTGTGACGGTTTTTGACTCCAGGGGGAGCGACCGTCTGATGGTTGATGCTTCACACTCTTGCGAGTCTTCAGCGGAACCGTCCGAGCAGCCGCGGGGTTGCGTTGTTTGGGTGGTGACAGGGTACTCCCGGGGGAGCATCCTGCGCGTACCTTCCCAGCCGCAGGGTTGCGTTTGGGTGGTTGTGGGGCACTCCCGAAGGAGTTTCCCACACGTACCTTTAGCCCATTCGCGCTTTGCCTGGGTGGTGGCGGGGTACTCCCAAGGGGGTTACCCGCACGTACCTTCCCTGTCATTGTGACGGAGTCTTTCCTGCCTGTGACGTTCGGCCTTCCGCTCATGCGTGCTTTGCTGAAACCGTAGTGCAGTTCATGGTTTCCACTCTCGATGAGTTTGGTCGATTCTTCGTCAATATCCAGAACTAGCTCGACTAAGGTCTTTGCCAATTTGCAGTTACAGACTCGTCACATTTTGGTAGAGAGATGGCCGTTCAAATTCTGGACTGAACGAAGGATCTTCTCGTCCGGAGAGTTCGCACTGTCCGCGAAGTAACCGACATAGCGTCTGGCCTTCGTCAGATCCTTCATGTGGTATACACGAATCTGTGCTCCCTCCCACGGTACGACAAAAGGTACCTCCCTTTCCAACCACTGCACTGTGTCGGTGTCGGCACAGGCAAGTTGCAGGAAGCCATTTTTTAGATGGCAACCGTTGAACTTGTGCTTGGTGGTTGGATTTTCCTGGTCAGCAATGTGATCGAGGATGGAGGTCCGGACAGTCTGAAGCTGGTCCGTTGTGAGTAGGGAGCTGATTTTGGTATCAAAAGTAACCGCAAGGCTCATAGCTCCCGCCATGTCCCTAAATGTGGCCGTCGGGAGTGGCTTCGGACCCGATGACCCCAAACCAGTGCCGTTCCGCAGTTTTTTAGGCTGTGGACACTTAGTACCGTGGTATGGGGTGAAATCGATCAGTGGGATGAAATTGATCACCTGAAAATTCGTGATAAAAAATGCCAATCAAAAGATATTGCTCTTACAACACTAGGCAATGTTAACGTGTCCTTAAACGCAACTTTTGCATGATTCACATATCTGTCAAAGTTAACCCTCGCATGCCCGGTGCAATTTTTCATATTTTCGAAAAATTCTTCTAACTCAGTCAAAACTTAATCAAATTTGATCAAACAAGTTTCCAAATAACAAAAAAAGTATAGAATTTACTTAAAGTAATCTTATTTGAGGGTTAATTACGTTGAATTTGGAGAAGTGAGTAAAGATGTATAAAAGCTCAAAAAATGTAATTTTCAACGATGATCATTCCATACCATTGAAGAAATACTGATGAACTCGCAGGAAACCACAAGATTCTAATTTCAGAGCTCGTTTTTGAGCTTTTGCAACAAACCGAATTGAAATCGGTCTAGCGACGATCAGATAAGAGCAAATTTAGCAACAAGCAGCTCATGAACCAAAATAAACAAATTTTAACCTGAAATATCGTGTTTTTTGTTTCCAAACTAGCTGCCGTAGAATGTATAGATTTCAATTGTGATCAGTTTCACCCTAATTTACCTCACAGTACCTTATAGAATTATCGAATTTATTTCATGAAGTAGACGATAGAAATTACATCAATAGCCATAGAGGTTTACTGGAGCACATACCAGTACTTGTTTTAAAATTATACTATTTCGAGAAAAATGTTCATGAAGCTAGTTAATTGGAAATTGTTATAAAAATTGATCAATTTCACCCCGTTCCATGGTACTGGTGTTTGGGGACACCAAGTTGTCCGACCGCTGTCGCTTGACGGCGACTTGGTTTGTTTGAGTGAGCTGCTCTGTCGGAAGGAGGGCCAGCTTCCTGGCTTCTTCGTACGAGTGACCGGAGCGAAGATTTTTCGTCAGTCGCCGCCTTTGCGCGTTTGAAAGTCGTCAGTCACGTCATTCATCGGCACGGGTCGCATAACACCTTAGCTTAGGGGTTTAACCATTGGATTTTACGCAACAGCCATGATTAAGAGCTGTTACAACCATCCACCTTTACACGGGCTGTGGACCCTCTGCTCCAGTTCTCATTAATTCATGTCTACTCGTAAAGACTAGACCGAACCAAGGAGAACCGTAACAGGCGGAGTTAACATTACACTACACCTCTTGCGGTGAATGATTGAGTTGTGTCTCATAAGCATCGAGTGAATTTGATGTTACAAACGGTGCGCGCGATCAGCTTCAGTATCAGTGTTCCTTTGTTATGATTAGTTGATATTTTGTTTCAATTCAAGTTTCCAGCAAAAGATGTGTCATAGATTTATTTTTTGTCCCAATATTTCATATTGTAATTTGTAGGTGTTATATACTGATAATTAAGTTATTTAAATTAAGCATATAAAAATAACAAATTGTACTAAAAGCAATCGATGTGAGAGACTTCTCGGTCTCGATAAATGATAGCTCGAAAAGACAGAATATAAGTTCTATTTGAATTGAGCCGTGAACATGATCGGAGTACGGAGACAATTTGGAAGATTAAATCTAAAAGTAGTTTTATATAACTGATTGAAGAAGACCCGATTTCTACTAAGTAAAAGCCTATACTGGCAGATTAATTAGGTCGTTGGTCTACTAGTAGGAACTTTCATAACTTTTCGATAGCGAGTAGAGCACTTTTTACTGAACGAAGGATTTTTATTTGTAATATTTCTTCAGACAAATTCATCTCGACTAACCGTGGAAAGCGCGTAAGTAGCTAGGTAACAGATTAACCTACTTACATCCTTAGCCAAAACCTTGAACATGGTGCTACCGTTAATGTCAACGACAACGTCATCATAATCTTCAAATGTTTTGTTTTTTTTTTCAGTTTTAGTCACTCAAACTTCTTACTCCGATTCCGATTCCCAAAAATATATTAGAGACTATGAAACTATGAGACTATCACTATTAGTCTATGAAACTTAGCTACTTGCCATTGTGAATTTTTAAATTGCTCAAAATGCATATATTTTTCAATTTACTTCAACACTAAGAAGATAAGAAGTATTTACGCAAAAACAAAACTCAAAAAATATTTCTCATGTTTTCATTAAATATCTCCAACCAACGGACAAAACCTGTTTATGCGTTCGCTTTGTGTAGAGATTTCAAGATGCATGTAGCGGAATCAAGGTTGGGAGTGTGATTAACTTCCACATTGACTTCCACATTCACCATTGAGCGAGTGTGAAACAAGAACGACAATTGGGAGTGGGATTTAGTTACAATTCGTAATCCATCATCTTGGTTTTCTATATTAGAGTTTAATGTGACGTTAGGATTTTCCATTTGTGATTTGGATTTTGCACAAGAATTCGGAATAGGAGTTAAAGATTTATTTTGGAAATTGACACTAGAGATTTACATAGAATCGATGTTCAAGATTGAAATTTGCAATTGAGTTTATTTAAATGATTTTTTGAATGAATAGACTTTACTCAAGATTAAAGTGACGGGTGTGTAATGGAAAATTTGTATTTTTGCTTCAAAATCAAGCAGTTATCGCGAAAACATTGCTAGTGCTAGGATTCTAGAGTTCTTCCTAAAAGTTTTGTGACATGCTACTGGTATACTGGAAAACAATCAATGTACATTACTCCCTACACAAACCGTTGATCGCAGAGCTTACATTTAACAAAACTGCCAATGGACAATGCAATCAAAACAGTTTTCTCTGTCTTTGACCTACTTCCATTTAGGGACCCATTGTCACCTCCATCAATGGCACCAAGCTTGCGTCCGGGTGAGTAAATGCCAAAGCAACATGACAACAATGTCGCCGTCAAGTCACGGGCTTCCACGACAACCGCACATTTTCTTGATTATTGTCGACGGCGGAACTGGAACTGTAGGAAATGATGACGATAGAGCGGGAATGTCCGGTATGATATGCGAACATATGTGGACGACGCTGGTACAGGTCTGAACCAAAACCAGCGCAAAAAAATGCATTCCACTGAATCGGCTTGACGGTTGTGTGAGTGCGCACCGAAGCAAACTCTGTATAGCAGCAAGTAGGAGAAGAAACCATGAATGGAAGGGAATGTTTTTACTAGGTTTCACCACTTTTCTGCTGGACGCAAAATAGAAAAACAGCGTAACCGCCGCGTTGCTCGGTGTCATCAGAGTACGAAGGCCATCCCGGGAGCGGAGATCTTCCGGAACTCTACATCACAACAATGATGAGCATAACAAAGACAGAAAAAAACTCTTTCGCTACGAGCAAAATCATCATCAGCAGAAAGGCAGCTTCCACCCACCGCAGACATGAATGGTTCTTCTCTGTGCTGGAGATATATCAAAAGGGTTAAGACAAGGGAAAAAATGTTCGTGTTGGGGACACACTCAGGACCACATTGCTCTGTGTATGACGATCGGGTTCCAATCTTGATAAGCGGTCATCTTCTCATGACATGCAATGGTGGTCTTGTTTTAGTTACCGTTGAAAAATGCGCTTTCGGTTGCATGTTATATGTTACGGTTGCAGATAACAGAGGGCCATTCCGAGGAAAACACTCTACATAGAGGAAAGATTATTATTGCCGGGGTCATGCAGGAAAATTGGCATTGACTCGAGGATAGACGTTCCGTTTTCCGTTTAACGAGAAAGATTTTCCTATTTCCTATTTTTGCGAAGTTTGTACGCAATTGTCGTGATGGTTTAATGATTTCTTTCTTCAGAACAGAGATAATAAACAAAATTTTAAGTATTGAATTGTAATTTATTAAAACGAAAAATTTGCTTGTTTTATACCAAGAATGCCAATCAAATCTTCCGCTCAAGCACGCTCAATTCAAGTGTAATTGTTTTAACTAATCTACCAAAGGCTTAAAATCAGCACATCCTTAAGCAATAAATTCATTTGCCCCGCCAAAATGGCTTAATGGCAGCAGCGGAAAGACAAAATCCCTTTCTAAATTATATCAACTACACACCAGTTCTAAACTTCGTAATCCTTCAGTTAAAGTGCCCACCTATATTTACGGACTCGAGAAGGATCCCATTCGTTCCTCAGACCGCCGGACCGACCGGTGAGTGTGGGTGTGTATGTGTGTGTGTATGGAAATAATAGCACACAACATCCGGTTCACTGTTGCCCAGGGATGAATGAGAAATGGGACTTTCTGCTTGCCTCTCGTCCTCCGCTCTAACTAAGTCACCATATTCGGGCAAAGTGAAATGTCCACCTGCCCTCGGAATGCTTTAGTTTCCCAGAATGACAAAAATAATTCATTTTCATCAACTAGAAGCAATATTTTACCGTTGGGGTTTCTGATGCTGCTGCCGGAAAGGAATCGGTTCCGAGCGTACTCTAACCCGTTGTGTCGCTTTCATACGGTGAGTTGGGCATAAAATGAAGATAAACTCGGGAGTAGCTTTTCATCAAAATCAAACCCTCGTTCCCAAGAAAGATGCTCCAGGCTACTGAGCAATGTTTCAGTAAGCGGTTAAAATGGTACGATTAATGACAACAGTGTTGACATCTGAAGCTTGCTTATCACTTAGCGAAAAGTTGCGGTTTTTGAGTAAGGAACTAAATTTTGGAAATGAACAATCAAGTTGGACGTTTTTCAGCAAATTTTGAGCAGTTTTTAAATTATTTCTTGAATGCTACCGTAAACAGAGTTATACTAACATCGTACCTCCGGACCAACCGATAATGGAAAATGAATTATCTGAAAGAAGGATAGCAGGAACTTCAAAAATTATGGTGCAGCAGTTGGAGCCCGAACTCTCAACTTCTAATCTCCGATCAGATGCGTTTCCGATTACGTATTCGCTGTG